>NC_051423.1:1024373-1031873 GCF_015228065.2 Penaeus monodon | reverse complement strand
TAATATAATAATATAGAAGCAATGATTGTCAAAACGTAGGAGACATACTTTATCATTTATAGGAATAACACACAGAAAATCTGATCTCAGCAAACTTAAATCCTGCTGTCCACTGAAAAAATACCTAAACATTTTACTATCCCGAAATGATGATACACGCCTGAGACACTATTTATCCAACTTTCATGACAGGAGCCAGATGATAAAAATGGAAGAATATCTTTTATTTAGACTGATTAATGCTTTTAAAATGTTAAAATGTGAAATCTTGACAAGACAAAAAATACTTCATAAAAGGAACAGACATAGTTAACCAAAGAAAGGTCTACCACTGCTTATTTCCCTAAAGCTAATGAAAAGCACAACAACATTAACATGATAATTTCCCATTCTCTGCGTCCCCTCTTCGAAAACCAAGCCTTTCACTATGACCAAAGGAAAGCCTGTTCTGGGCACAGCACAGAATTGGCTGGGAGACCATCCTACAAACTGAATAAGTCAACTACTAGAACAATTACAACTGGATGCAACTAATGAAGTTAAACCCTTCCACTCAGGGGTGTGTGTTAGAAGGGACTTTCCAGGAGGTATTTAAAAGGGACTGACAGTTACCAGCCACTCTCTCTCTCTCTATGCAAGCCAGGGAAGGTACTGGGTGTCTTTGATGAACCTGAACCGTTTACCTAGGAAGCTTTGATTGATCTCCAACGTGACAATAGGACGCCCCAACATGTGCTTCCAAGTATATTGCAAGAAGTTGAGTTCAGTTTTGAAAATGTCTAAAAGAAGGTCCAAATCGGAGGCAATGAAGAATCGCTGCCGATCTACGAACTGAAAAGATCAGCAGGTTAGAATGTCCAGTTAGAATGCTATGAGGGTTAAGAAATACATGATGAAAACACTGAAGATTCAACTGCAATACCGGCTGCAACATAGAATCAGTGATACAAGAAATTAGAGATAATTATTCAGTTTACATTCTGATTATATTCTCTGAAAATCAGAACCTGTAAAACAGATATTAACATTTGATTATTTTTTTTGTTTATCACAGGAGAAATATTAATCAAACTGCATTTATTTGCAAGCCTTTAACAACTTGGGAGTAATCAGTTATATTATTTAACTGTCTTACCAAAGTATTGTAAAAATGACATTAATCATAATTCTCAAGGTTTTAGAAACAAGAAAAAACAAATATCAAAGATTCTGCATGTTCACTAACCTGAGGAGTAAATGCAAATATTCTATCTTGCAGGGAATACAATTTGCTTGTTGAAAGGATACCGACATCACGGCTTTGACGACCAGACAGACCAAGCTTCTGGTTACGACCTGCAATGTCATCCGCATTTATATACCTTTATGCTCAGCAGCTCAGGTAATCCATATTCACTTCACTCTATTTACAAAGTTTAAGGAGAAGAAAATGAATCAAGATAATAATAAAAACGACGAATCAACTCCTGCTAAACGGTGAACTCTACCCCATACCTAGATGAGCATAAAGCTTTGACAAAACTCTTGCTGGCTGCACTTCAATGGGGGACACTTCGGCAATCGTCTGCACGGGGATGTCCAGCGCCTGCAGTTTGGCCTGGATGCTCGAGTCTTCTGCCAGAACCACCACCTGCACCACTACGTCTGGCTTCTTCTCGAGCCCAGACGACGGTTGAGGGGATCGAGCTCGCCGCAGGCCAAGAAGTTCTGCCAGCAGGAATGCTTCCATTATGTACAAGCCTATAGACCTTTAATTATGTGTGATATTTAGGGATTCAATGAAAAGCCATATCCAAAGCCATATACGTACATTTATATATATAATATATATATATATATATATATATATTAATATATATATATATATATATATATATATAATATATTTTAATATATAATAATATGTATATATGTGTGTATATATATAAAATATAATATATATATAAAATATAATATAAAAAATATATATATATATTTTATATATAATATATATATATATATAATATAAAAATATATATAATATATATATATAATCTATATATATATTATATATATATGTTTTATATATATATTATATATATATATATATTATATATAATATATATTTATATATATGTTTATATATATAATTTATAAAATATATATATTTATATATATATATGTATATTAATATTTATATATTATATATATAATTTTTATATATATATATATATTATATATATTATATATATATATATATAAAATACACATACACACACACACACACTGCAACAGAGTAATGCTAATCTGGATTTTTCTTGTACCTACAAAGCTAACATTCTTATCCAAGCAATTACTTACATCCTGCAAAAGTCGCCCCATGATAAAGAGACTCTGGGCCCACATGAAGGGCAGCTTGCCAACAGCCACACGATCCTGAGAACCTGGTTCCTTGTACTCCTGCTCCACATTCTCTGCTGGAACTGTGTAGATCTCGGGCACAAGTCTTAGGCCATCTTCAGTTGTCACTAATAGCTGAGGAAGAGCATGATTTAAGAAAAAACAGATGAAAAAAGGATGAAAAAAGGTATTTACCTAATAAACAAATAGAGGATTCCTACTTAAAATTCAAAATTTAATACAACACTTCACTTCCAGTCCATAATCACTGAATAAAAAAAAAAAAAAAAATTAAACTATCAACATGGAGTCTCTCACACACTCACCTCCTCGAGCATTTCCGCATACTCCTTAACAGCCTCTTTGTCATTTTGGAAGCAATAGTCTAGAATGAGATAGCAGTAGAAGAGAGGCCACTCACATTCAATCTTCTCAAACCTTTTCAGCTCCCAAGGTTCATAATACAGTCTGCTGGGGTCCTGATAAATAATTGCAATCAATGATGCTTCTAAGGGTATCAGAACACAAACTCCAACAGGAAAATTAAATATTACACTGAAATATTTGCATTAACATCAATATATCATAATGACTAAGAGAAGTTCCTCTTCACCTATTTGAAGAGGAAAAGTCTTTCATATCAATATTTACCTCCTTGGCTGTCTTATAGCCATCCCTGAGGAACCTCTTGCATCCATAACGCCCCTGTAGCTTATCCTGAATGGTGTCCCTCGTTAGCTTGATGAGCAATGGGTCATCCACAGCAAAGGAAGGGAAGCTGATGACTGCCAAAAGGCTGCTGTCAACCTCCTTGCTATTACTCTCACGTGGCAGCATAGACTGAGAAAAACACTTCTTTTCAGAGACAATCAATATGTAACAATGTGGATTCACTCCATCTTTTCTGCTTAGACCATTCATAAGGTAACTTGATAAATCTGACTATATTTTTACTTACTTCAGAATGGTATATGTGCACCTGCTCTACCTCTCTAGCAATATTTAAAGCTTAACATAAAGATATGTTCTTACAAAGTCCTTGCTAAAAGGAAAATAAATTCACAGCCTGTGGTCTCTTAATTTTCTTTTTTATATATATATATATCATGCTTTTAAGACAATATTTCTCCCAAATCCTCCTCCATTCTACCCTCCACTATTCATCTCCCTTTTCCCTGGAGACAGTATATGCAACATACGACCTCAAGTAAGCTAACAACACTTGACTGACCTGCAGCACAGCCTGGCACTTCTGGGCCTCATCAGCAAGCACATGGATGACACTAGCCGGGCCACCTCTTGCCCCAAACAGGTCCAATTCATTCATTGCCTCTAAAGCTGCCTTGGCAAGACCAATGCTTGAAGCATTTAGTTCTGGCAACCCATGATTGGTCTTGTCTCCTCTCTCCCAGATTCCATAATCCTGTAACAAGGAGGTGTAACTATGGTAATAACTGTCTTTGCAGACGATGTACAAATAAAAAAATTATTTACTTAAGTGAAAGTGTGTCTGGTTTAACCCGTTCTCGCTGGGTCACGTGTATACACGTCATAGAAAACGGGTCTCTCGGCAGGGTAAGCGTGTAAGTGCGGCGACGCGCCAGAGCGAGTGGAGCGGGACGTTCGGCTTCTCGCAGCGGACTCCCGCGCCCACTGTCGGGCCGTTGCCAGATATCACTGGATTTTAACTACTCTCAGTGAATTATTCAGACCGGCAATAAAGGGTTAACAAGAATAGGTATAACAATTCCTTACATTATCTCCTACTCACATTTTACCAAAACTATGAGTCATCTACATGACAATGAACTTCAATGAGATCAAATCTGTACAAAGACTTACAGGAATGCAATATGCAGACTCTATGTAGAAGACCAGGTTTTGGATAAAGCTAACTTCATCTAAGTTGAACACAATCTGCAAACCTGCAAGAAAGTTGTTAGTAATAGTTTACGGAGACTAATAAAATCTATATTTTTTTTCTTGTATGATATTCAAAATGTAAAACACATTTTTTATCTTCTGTTCTATTCTGAATACATCTTGAACTGTGCAAAATTACATGCAGAGAGATTACCGATAGAGTCACATCTCAATATATTTGACTATCTTGTAGGTAGTGATCCCATCACACCCACAGTGAACATACTCTACAGCACAGTTCAGTCCAGTTGATTTCACATGAAGATAATTCAAAATAATAAATGATATAAAAACATTATTTTATAAAAAAAATACTACAGAATTGGTACTGACCTATATACAATTAATTTGATATAACATTTAATATTTTCAGTCAGATTCTGGAATCTATGCTATATGCCAAGCTCTATCTATGTACTTTAAAAACCTTTTGTGTATCAAAAGCTGAGGCATAATGTCCTCAGTCTATCATCTTATCCAACTTTCAATTCAAAGGGCATTTGGAAACTTTCTTTGGGGACATACTGATAGTTTCCTTAAGACAAAATCTAAAGTTTCCTACTTGCCATATATTGTAAGAATCTTAGTAAGCAACTATCAGTGCAAAAGATAAATTGCAAAGGGGAAAACATAAATGGAATATCATAGCTGATCAATTTCCTTAGTCGAAATGTTTATTTATTGAGATAATATATATTTACTGAGAATCAGCCAAAATAAATAACTGATAATGGCCACAAAGATTCCCGTATTAAAATCACACATATTTCCAGTTCCTCTACTTTCTACTACCAAACCAAAAACCCCTGTTCAAGGTCCACGCCCCACAACCATACCTGATGCCGTCATCTGTGCCAAGACCAGGAGGAAGAGTGACGTGGCATCAATCTGCAGGTGACCCCACTCATTGTCCTTGACCACAATCTGACCTGTCTTGGAGGAATACTTTGCATGCAGGGAGTCAATGGGAGCTTGTGTGTGTTTGAACTTCTCCACCTTATCCAACTGCTGCATCATGCAGTTCAGGAGACCACGCATCAACTTCACACAACTCTGAGGAATGAAAGGTAAAAATCCACATCCAGCTCTTCCCAAGGAAAGTATGATTTTATGAAATTTACAACCAATATATTCAAAAATCATCTGTAACTGTAACGAATAAAAGGGACTAAAAATCAGAAAAGAGGAAATGTGAACAAAGGAAAAAAATACAAACTGACAAAGAATGAAAAAAAGAAAAAATAAGAAATAAGAAATATGAACATAAAAAAATATATATATAAAACAGAAATAGTATTAGAAGCAAGTAGACTAGAAAAATAGAAAGAAAAAAGTGGGCTTTGTAAATAACCATTAAAATAACCACCACAACACGACATCTTACCTGCTCCAGCTCATATGTCTTGGCTCTGTCTTCATCCAAGTCTGCATTCTTCTTATAAGCCATGGACAGCCCCCACACCGCCATGATGGAGTAAAGGTTGTCTCGCACCCAAGCATGGTCATTGAGATTACTTGCGGGAAGCAGGCCAGTAACTGCATCCTGGGGAATGATCTCAGTGTGAGCATGAAATCATTCTGATAGTCTATGAAAATAAAAATCACTTGACTATGGAGAGGAAAGATGTAATAACCAATTGCATCCAGGTGAGACGTGACTGTCACATCACAAAAAATTTGGCTGAGGTCCAGATGAAGGAAATAAGCCGTAATGGAAAAATTTGGCTGAGGGCCAGGGTGACAGGATTGACTTGTCATGAGCGCACAAAGATCTTGGAGGAAGATTGGACTCAGTGGGCATTTGGGGGGGGGGCTCTTGCACTATTTCTACCTGGAAATGAGGGTGGAATGTACCATCCATGGGTCAGATTTTAGAGTTATTGCACAGAGTAGGTTAGCCTAATTCAAGTTCAGAATCATTTATAACTCATCTTTGTACTTGCACTTTATAAAAAAAAAAAATCCACAAAAGCACAATTTTTCTAAGGAGTTTTAAAACAGTTTCCTTACAACTACATTTCCTTAAAGGATACAGTTAAAAATAGTTCAGTAATTATTTGGGTTTTGACGTTAACAAAGAAAATCCAAACCCCTATTAAAAGACTAAAAATTTTTACGAAAAAAACCCCAAATTTTTTTTTTGGGGCCCTGACGAACCCCCTGTGACTTTATATGCAATGGGGGTCTGCAATCTCTTTTTCCCCAGAAATTGGATGGTGGGGTTTTGATGACAATTTCAACAAGACAAAAAAATACTTGGTACAAACCCAAAAAGATTAAGGGCTTTTGATTATTTCACAATTTAGCTTTTTACCTGTATTTATTTTAAATGTAAAGCTCCCTTTTAAAATGTTTCTGATATGAAAACTTGCCACATTATGAAACTCCCTTTAAAGAATTTAAGTTTCGACAAAAATTCAAGCAATCCCAAAAATATACGGAATTTTCCAAATCGTGGGGAATACCTACAAAAGCGCTCCCTTCAGACTTCGGACCCGCCAGCAATAAAGCACCTTGACCCCTGGAGTGTGACCCTTCTTTGAAAAAAGCAAAAACAAAAATTTATCACGTCTCATGCAATCCGCACAAACCTTGAAAGAAAAATCACGTCTGTTCTTGGTTCTCAAGACAGGCGGTATGTTTTCCCCAGGATGTTTCCGTGATATCTATGGTAGTAGTCGAGCCTCACACCGGAATTGCTTCTGCTCCTCATTTTAAACCGTTTTTTTCAGGCCAGAGTCAGACACGACGCATCCCCTTCTCCCTTTTCCTCGACCCTCACTCCTCGTCAGCTGGTATGAGGTCAGCCAGACTCAGAAAAATAATATAACAAGAATAAAAAGAGCATCGTATTTTACGCGATCTAATTTCCAATTTTTCTTTTATAGTATCAGATACCGCCTTTTCCTATTCCGACCTTTTAATTCGCCTTTGGATGTCATGATGGTTTGTCCTCTCCAAGGCAAATGGGATATTTTAGAAATTTTTTTAAAATTTAAGTATTTAATTTTTTAGCTTAGATATATATCTTCATAAAATAAATCTTCTTTAGGGGCTGCAAGCGTACGTGCCACGGATGTACATCTTATATATTACAGCATTTCAAGATCTGGCGCCACGGGAAGCAGACGATGTTCTTATCAGCTGTGGGCACCAGTGTTGCCATGCCAAAGCCGGGAATGAAAACCTATTCGATTT
>NC_051423.1:997504-1020062 GCF_015228065.2 Penaeus monodon | reverse complement strand
ATATATAATATATATATATTATAAGAATATATATATATATATATAATATAAATATATATTATTATTATATATAAATATAATATAAAATAATATATAATATATATATATATACAGTATATATATACATATATATATATACATATATATATAATATATATATATATATATATATATATATATATATATATATATATATATATAATATATATAGATATATATATATATATATAATATATATATATAAAATTTAAATTTATAATATAATTATATATAATATATATATATATATATATATATTTATATATATATATATATTAGTATTTTATATAATATATATATATATGTATGTATATATATATATATATATATATATATATATATATTTTATATATATATATATATATATATATATATATATATTTAATATATATATATTTTTTTTTTTTTTTTTTTTTTTGGAGAGAGAGAGAGAGAGAGAGGAGAGAGAGAGAGAGAGAGAGAGAGGAGAGAGAGAGAGAGAGAGAGAGAGAGAGAGGCAGGCAGGCTTGTGCAGAGCAACATCTTGTTTAAAATGAAACAGAGGGCCTACAACTATTCCTAACCAGTATATATAAGTTTTGTAAAGTCATAATTGACAGTCATAATTGTAGGGAGAAAAGCAAATGTTACATTCAGTAGAAGTTGCCTTTAATGCCATAATGGAAATATGAACGAAATTATTTCAAAATTATGAATATATTGTTAAAATTTTTGTGTAAAGCTCCTTTGTACAAATCTCTTTGCAATTGTCGAAAGAACAGTGTGTGTTGCATTCCATGTGAAAGTAAATAGTTGTCTTTTGTCATTCAAAGTTTAAAATTTTCTGGGCTTCTGCCATATTGGCTCTAGTTTCAAATTTTGCTAGTAATGCATAAGGCTTTTCCAATTGTTTGATTAAAGTATATTTGTGGCCAAGCCAAAGGGAAAGTAAAAAAAAGGAAGAGTGCAACTGTTACCTTGATATGTATGTCTTATTAGAATATATTCTGTTGAAAAACATATCAGATATACGAGTTTGTGAAAGCTTTTGGAATTGACTCTAGTGATACAATAGAACTTTTTTAGCATGGGAATATTTAGTTTTTATACTGAAAATGGAAAAAAATAGGTCCAACAGATGCTTCATTTTTTCTTCTCTTTCCTTTTTTCCCGTTCTTTGTGTAACTGTAGTTTAGCTTTTATTATCATTATTATTATTATACATTGGGTGTTATTTAGATAGGAATTTGCGATATGCTTTATGTTTAAAACTAGTGGCAGACTAGAGCTTGGGTTCTGATTATGTCCTTTTTGTCACTTTTTATGAATGCTTTTGTACACATGATATCTGAAATATACCAAAGAGTTACATCATCCAAACCTAACACTTTTGGACTCTGTTAAATTATTCAAATGCTTACTTTTTGCATCTTGTGAAAGGAGGAGCAGTTTCAATAACTGTCTAAAAGATTCTTTATCCCCTTCATGGCATCTGACATACTATGTATTCATTTAGGTGAGGCACCCAATGTAATATGATCTGTGGGCATTTTCAACCTTATTCATGCCAGGTGACAGCTATCACATCATAGAGAAAATTTTGCTTATGCCAGGGG
The DNA here is from genome assembly GCF_015228065.2 of Penaeus monodon. Classification (NCBI taxonomy): domain Eukaryota; kingdom Metazoa; phylum Arthropoda; class Malacostraca; order Decapoda; family Penaeidae; genus Penaeus; species Penaeus monodon. The sequence goes on along the minus strand of NC_051423.1, from coordinate 1,018,428 downwards.
ATGTCTAATCATGTCGGGTCCAGTCCCAGTATCTGGGATGATGCCTAAGGAGCCCAGCTGTGTGCCAGATGACTGCCTAGGCAAAGAGCACCATGCACTAGTGCACCCCTGCCTTGCCAAGCTTTATCTGCAGTGAATAGGTTGAATGTCTGGTTAGGAAAATGGTTACCAGAAAGGTGTGTGGGTCAGCAGTTACTCTCTGGTATCCCTTATCTTTAACCAGCCATCCCTTATCATTGAGTAAATGCATTAAACTGAATCACAAATATGTTATGGTATTCTGTAACTGCAACTTTAATTTTTTTTCTTCTTCTTCTTTTTTTATCATTACTAATTATTTTTTTAAAATGAAAACTAGTGCTCCCAAAAATTGAATTTGTCTGTACTGTGCACCCTTGTGTTTATTACATTGTGTACTCTTGCCAGCCATGAGAGGTTTAAGATCTTTCAGCGGTGCATCTTTTATGCTTTTGTCTTTTGCAATTAAGCTGCTGCCAGAAAAGAGCTGTGGGCCTCTCTTGATTGCATGGGGAACAAAGGGCAATGGTCTTTGCCTCTTCAAATTTTTTTGCATATTTATTACTTATTATCATGAACATACAATTGCTTTCAGGTCATTCCCTTTCAGCTCCAATTTTTGTTAGAAAACTGGTTTGTGTTCAGTTATTTGAACTGTTAGTGTCATTTACAGTTTGCTTTGCTTGGAAGTGGATGATTAGCCATATGTTTTGATGATGACAATTTTGTGTTACTTGAGTTTGGAATCTTGATTTGAAACAGTGAGAGTGTTGAAAATTGTTGGATGTATTGAGTATTGACAGTTATTCAAGAATTGAGTAGTAGAAGTCTAATTTCAATGAATATCATATGTTATGACTGGAAGTGATAGAAATGATCATGTATTTACCTACTGGTCTATATCTGTACTCGCTGAAATTCTTTTTTTTTATTCGATGCAGCTTAGTAAGAGCCATGGCTTTTATTAAACCCTTTATACGTGATTTTGTGTCTCGTGTGAATAACTACAACCATTTTTGAATGGGAATAATATGTTTAGCTGAAACCTGACTGAATGTTTGTCGAAAGAGTATTTTAGATTTCAAGGCAAATGGTCTCATGTTGAACTCTCATTTGATTTTCAGATGAATGCCACTTCATCCTTTTAGAAATCTTACATTATTGCTTTTAGCCCAATAATCAAATCTGATTTTCCCTTTTCTAATCTAAAAATCTGCTTTACTGCAATCTGTGCATGCCTTTTTGTTTTTGTTTGGTATATATTAATAGAAAAGGACCAGGCTACTCATGCCTCTCCAGGCAGATTCATTGTGGTATTACCTGTAGAATAAATGTGAGACCATTTGTTGTTGTAGAGTGTGGACACAGAGGAGTGGTACGCCATGCATGATATAAACCTGCTGTGCTATTACCTGAAGTCACATGTTGCCTTCCTGAAAGAGACTTGGTTCAGCTCCATGCTTGGCAGACCTACCATTACCTACCTTGTCCAGTCTTTCATGCTAGGTAAGCTGCTTCTTCTGCTTGTGACATGAGCTTGAAAAGGGAGAGAGAGGTAATGTGAATTATACATATTTTGCTGTCAAGTTGTTTTTTTAGTATTATTTGCCTTTGGATTTGTTATCATTGCCAATAGCTTGTATCAGAAAGGACCATTGATGCATTTTTCCCTTTAAATTTGTATTTAGAAGCTTATCATCCATCAAAATATATGAAAAAAATTGTTGATGTCCTTGTAATAGTGTTTATATTTGTGTGCAATATGTAGAAAAAAAAAATGTATATATGTATATATACATACAGTACATATATATATATATATATGTGTGTGTGTGTGTGTGTGTGTGTGTGTGTGTGTGTGTGTGTGTGTGTGTGTGTGTGTGTGTGTGTGTGTGTGTGTGTGTGTGTGTGTGTGTGTGTGTGTGTGTGTGTGTGTTGTGTGTGTGTGTATATATATATATATATATATATATATATATATATATATATATATATATATATATATATGTACATATATATTTTTTCTTCTTCTTCTTCTTCTTCTTCTTCTTTTTCTTTTTTTTCTTTCTTTCTTTCTTTTTTCTTTTTTTTTCTTTCTTTTTTCTTTTTTTCTTTTTTTTTAAGAATAAGGTTTATGTAAGCCTAATATAGGCCAAGTTGTTGGAAAATTTATCATTATTAAATCTGGTTGATATTAAAACTAAGCATTATTATAAATTGACAAAGAGCCAGTCTTAAAGTTAAAAAAAATTATCGTTGTTACAATTTTGCTTGATCTGGTGTTCATTAAGTTCTTGTATTTCATGTTTAATATATGCCCTTAAAGGATGAGGCACAGCAGTTATTGTTCTCAGGTAAGTGTGCACATTGGATGAACCATAATAAATGTCATCTGAAAAATAATTAACCATGTTATTGAAGTCCATGTTAACACCCATTAAGCTGAAATTGTCATACACTGAAGTAGACTAAGAAATGTATATTTCCTTCCCTGTGTGCACATAGATACCCGAATTTGGTTCATCCTTTAGGGGTTCAGTGTGAGACGTTGGTGCTGCTTCTTGCTTTGATGTCAACTCAGTGGGAGAGGCTGTAGATGTCATTACATTTCTAAGCTTATTTTGATTTATTGACAAAGTTTATGAGGTAGATGTGAGTTTGAGCTGTTATATTGTGATTAATTGTGTACTTCCTTGGATGTTTTGCATGTGAGATATAACAGAAGGTTAAGAGAGATATAGTGTTTGTTTATATTTGGTGAAGTGATTAATTGATTGCAATATGATTAAATGATTAATTGAATGCAACATTAATTTGTGTGTTGTGTGTATGTGCACACACACACACACACACACACACACACACACACACACACCATACACACACACACATACACACACACACATACACACACACACACACACACACACACACACACACACACACACACACACACACACACACACACACACACACACACACACACACACACACACACACACACACACACACACACACACACACACATACACACACATACACACATATTGTCATATTTGTGAAGAAAGTAAATTGAGTTAGTTAGAAAGTATAGTGGATAATTAAAATATCCTGTAAGTAGATGAAACATAGCAGTCCAACTTGACACTAATTCATGTTCTGATTTACACAGAGGACGGCAAGATCCCAATGGCGATGGTGTCGACCCTAAAGAAGATTAAGAGTGGATACATCAATGGAACCAGGTGACGTTTTTTTTTTTTTTTCTTTTGCTGGTGAAGTTTGAATAATTACAGAAGCTAAAATCGCCTGGTATTTGTAATTTATATTCAAGTTAGAAAAGTACCTTTTATTTGATGAATATGGTGATGATTGATAGGAATTATGTATATTATGTGTGTGTGTGTGTGTGTGTAACCCAGCTTTATGTGTGTGTGTGTATGTGTATGTATATGTATATGTATATGTATATGTATATGTATATGTATATGTATATATATATATATATATATATATATATATATATATATTATATATATATATATATATATATTATATATATATATTTTATATATATATATATATATATATATATATATATATATATATATATATATATATATATATGTATACACATACACATACATATACACATGACATACACATACACATACACATACACATACACATATACATACTCATACACATACACATACACATATATATACATATACATATACTATACATATACTATTACATATAACATATATAAATATATATATATATATATATATATATATATATATATATATATATTATATATATATATATATATATATATATATAATATATATATATATATATAATATTATATATATTATATATATTATATATACATATATATATTATATATATATATTATATATGTAATATATGTATATTATATATATATATATATATATGTATATATATATATATATGTGTGTGTGTGTGTGTGTGTGTGTGTGTGTGTGTGTGTGTGTGTGTGTGTGCCTTTAAATATAAAATGTTAATATCTACTTCAAATTTAGAAGATTATTAAAGGATTAAACTATTCAATTATTAGCATTCATTTTTTGGAGGAGGCTGATCAGTTTTAAGTTCAGCAGAAAGTTATGAAGTGTAAAAAAACATGTAATATCTTTTAGGTGCAACTTATATTGAATGAGCAGTTCAAGCTTATTCACAGAAAACCATTCATTGCCTGAATTCAAAAATATAATTTACAACAACAACAACAACAACAAAAAATAATAATAATGATAAAAAAAATGGAAAGTTTATGTGTGTTTGTCGCAGGGTAATTCTTTGTTTGTGTGTGTGTGTGTGTGTGTGTGTGTGTGTGTGTGTGTGTGTGTGTGTGTGTTTATTTGTGTCCATTTTCTTTAATGAAAAAAGGGTCCTTCTAATATTCTCTTTCTTTTTCCTTTATTCAGAGTGGCTCTCGGCAAGATGCAGGAGTTCCTCAACACATCCTGCATCACAAGCCTCAATTTTCTCCATGATAATGAGAATGGCTACCCTGACAGTGAGTCATCTGCGTTGGCCCTTTTATCATTGTTATGTAAAGCAAAAATACAAATGTATATATATACAAATACTTAATAAGTGTTAACAATATTTGAATTTGTCACATTGGATATACTGTGTCATGAATGAATGATGCAGTGCTCAGCATTTATTGAAATTTATGTACAAGAGATGATTTTAAATATTGGAAGGTTTACTTTAGATCCTGAAATGGAAAGGGAAGATATTTTTACTTTCCATTGGTTAGGGTAAAGTGAACTACACATTTCTTTGTAACTTATAGAGTGATACCATTATCTGTAAGAATTGCATACAAATTGTGTGGATTATCTCCCTACTATGAGTTTCCCTTCAGGTCTGAAACCAGAAGTAAAGGATTACCTGGAGAAGCAGATGCGAGGGTCCCTGTCTTGGAGGAGAGCTGACCTTGTCCGCATGTCTTCGAGGTAATGATCGACCTTCACTGGTGCTCTGGGGGACTTACTGGTGCCCTGGGGGACTTGAGTTTTTGGTCACTGTAACAGAGAATATTGCAGTTCTTTGGCAATAGCAAATTGGTCTTTCTTTGGATCTTTCTCTCTCTCTTTTTTTTCTCTCTCTCTCTCCTTCTTTTTCTTCCTTTCTCTTTTTCTTTTCTTTTCTTTCCCTCCCTCCTTCTTCATTCTCTCTCTCTCTCTCTCTCTCTCTCTCTTTCTCTCTCTCTCCCTCCCTCCTCCTCTTTACTCTCTCTTTCCTCTCCTCTCCACTCTCTCTCTACTCTCTCTCCTTTCTCTTTCTCTCTCTCTTTCTCCTCCCCTCCCTCTCTTCCCTCTCTCTCCTCTCTCTCTCTCTCTCTCTCTTCTCCTCCTCTCTCTCTTCCTCTTCTCTCTTCCTCTCTCTTTCTCTCTCTCCTCTCTCTCTCTCTCTTCTCTCTCTCTCTCTCTCTCTCTCTCTCTCTCTCTCTCTCTCTCTCTTTTGCTCTCTCACTCTCTCTCACCCTTTCACCCTTTCTCCCTCCACTCTCTCTCTCACCCTCTCTCTCTCCATCTCCCTCTTACCCTCTCAACTTTCCTCCCTCCCTATTGCCTTCTCTCCCTTTCTCCCTCTTATGTGTTTATCCCATCTTTGGTCCATCTTCAGATATTAAGAAAATCTTTTTTTTCCCTTAAAGGTTTGGTGAGAAGAAATCCATCAGAGACCCTTCTGCCCGACGCAGGTTCTCTGTCAAGGGAACCATCCGTAAATCCCGTACTCTGCTTGTTGATGATGAGAAAGGTATGACTTGTTGAAGAGGTGGCAATACCAGCACTTTAATATTCTCATTTAATCTGCTGTCTCTTTTCTCTCCTATTTCTCACTCTTTCTTGTTACTATGTTTTCTCTTTCTTTTTCTTTCTCTTTTTTTATCTTTTACACTCTGTTGCATGGTAATGGCAGGGTCAGACAGTGGTTCCTTAATCTGAATTGGATAAGTGTTTCACTTTGTTTTCAGCTGTTGGTAAGTCCAGGCTACATTAGGATGGGATCTAGTCCCAGACTCCTTTTGCTGGCTTTGTTTTATAGGATTTGAACATCATTTGTTGCAAACAAAGTCAGTGGAGGACAGAAATGATATTAGTTAAGATTGATGACTGTTATTTTCGATAGGATGGTTGACCTTACATGCATGATAGCAATTCAGTTTTCTGAGCAAGGCTGGAGCCATTGCATGGAGACACTGAGGAGAAGCATTGCAAGGGACTTTGTAGAGACTCTGGTTCCATTCTTCATCAGTGTCAGTCTACAAGGCTGCTTCTGGCTAAAGTTATTTGCATAGAAATTATCTCTCCTTTCAGAATTAGAAATACATATACTTCTAATAATTTAAAACCTGATCATTGCTGTCAGGTATAAGTTGGTAAAAAGTATATACTGAAAATATGACTATGATTTTTAAATAAGTGTGTGCATAGCTGAATCTGGTAAATGACTAAGAATCAGATAGTGAAAAAAATAGTGAATGAATAAGGTGAAAAAGACTTACGGAGGTTTAGATTTTGTATGCAGTTGTTGCCAAGGTTGCTGGAATCTAATTTTAAGTTGAATCCCAGCTAATCAAGCCCTTTATAAATGAAAGAAGAGGAAGTCTTCTGTGGAATAATGTGAGGATTGCCTTTCACCTTGCTGGATGGGAGTTTCCAGACGTATGCCACTATGATCTAAATTCCCCATAATGGAGAATGGCAGCCAAGGATAAAGTGAAGGAAGAAATCCAGAGAGTATAGGAAATTGAAACTTTATTCCTTTTTAGTAAGTCTTATAATATTCATTTTTATGCTATGTTTCATTTTCATACTTTTTTTTTTTTTTTTAAAGATTAGTTTGATCATTTTAGCTGATCTGGTATTTGATACCACAAGTACAACAGAGACCTCAGCTTTCTGACAGTCAACACAGTGCCTTAATTTTAATTTTTTTTCAAACCATAGTTATTTTGAGTTTATTATTTTTTTTTTAACTAGCTTAAGATCTTTTGCTCAAAGGGTGAAGGTCTTCCACTTCACCTTCAGAGGTTAAGGACTAATTTCCTCCATTAACCTAATGTATCTGTGGGTCTCTAAGTCTGATCTTAGTGAACACACTCTTTCTTGCTTTCCAGCAAGTGCTATAGCCAAGGGGAGGCAGAAACTGGAAACTGTAGAAGGTACATGCCTCTGCCCCTTCTTGTGTTAGCCCTGACGTCCAGTAGTGTTCGCTCATGAAACGCACTCCTGCAATTGCTTATATGTTGCTATTTTGTCAGTCAGTGTTTTCATGATGTCAGGAAAGAATTAATGCATGATATAATTTGTTTAAATCAGGGTGAAAAAGTTTAGGTCTGCAATAAAGCTTTTGGAATATAGGAAAATTGATATAATTAAAGTTTAATATACGACAGAGAAGACTAAAGTTCAGATTAGATTAAGTTTAATGCATTTTATAGGAAAATTTGTAACAGGACAAAACTTTAGCTTACATTAGTAGAATTTATAGGAAAATGTATTGAAATTAAGTTTAATGTCTAATTTTTTTTTTTAATAATGTTTTAAAAGGACGAAATTTAGATTAGGTCTTAGATGTTTGTAGGAAAATTTATTACATCTAAGTTTAAGATAAGATAAAATTAACCCATTGAGAGAGCACATGCGTTAGCCACTATGGTTTTGTTTTATTAATTTTATTTATATATAGTCAGCTATTAGCCATACTTGATCACATCTGTTTATCCTGTTCCTTGAATTTTGGGGAAAGAAGAGTTTCAGTTGTTACAGATGTAACATTATGATAATGAGAATGAAAATGAGAATAATCACAGTGTTAATAACAAAAATAACAGAATTTATGATTAAAAACTGTTCACAAAACATTGAGGGATCCGGAAAGCAGGTGAACCCAGGTAGATCTTGTAACTGACTCTTTGCTGACTAAGGGCTGGTGAAGCCACCTTTGTATAAGCAAAATTTGTAAAGCAAAACCATTCTAGATGGTGTGTATAGCCATCATCAGTGGATGAAGGTTAAAGTTAAAATAAAAATTTAAGGTAAAATTTAGACACAAAAACATTAGTGACACCAATGATTGATAAGAAAATTACATTTTCTTCCTACTCATATAATCTTTTTTCAAAATGTAATTTACTGATGAATATTGCTTAAGTAGCAGTGCACACAGAGTCAGAACTCAAAAATGAAAAGTAAGTATTATGATGAGGCATAGAATCTGATTTTTTTTTTTCTACTGTATTGAATTCTGATAGAAATCATCCAATAAAAGATATTCATATAAAACTCCTAAGTAGAAAATGTGCAATTGCTAAGAGAAGTCATGCAAAGTAGATGAACATTGTCATCAAATGTAAGGAATTGAATTTTATTAGTACTTTTTGCTCCTACAGAAATTTTGATAGTAAATTTTTGAGTTTTGACCTCATGCAACCACTCTGCATAATGTATTATGGAGCTTGTTCCAAAAAGTAATTTCTAATGTCTAGTTAACAATTACTCTTTAATGCATTTAATTTTTGAAATTCACATATAGGATGGACCTCTCTCCTCTTCCACATTTCCATTTGCTTATTACGAGACAACTCCTAGGAACAGAACTATACAGAAGCCTTATATTTTGAAACAGCCTTATGTAGTAAATTCAGCCTCTTTTCTTAGATACACAGATTTTGTACCTGGTTCTTTGCTAGATTTGTCTTAAATAGTTGAGAGACATTTGCTCTTGCTTATCATGTACCTCAGAAACATATTTGCAAGGCAAAAAGATATAAAACGAAATGAAGGCTCTTTCTGGTATAGGATTCAGTATGATGTTTTCCTGTTCTTCATTAGTTTGCAAGATAAGAGGAGCAAGTAGATATGTGATGGAGGAAGGAAACAAACACAAGAAAAAGGGAATTAAAATTAACAATGTTTGATTCGTTGTAGGGGTTAATAAATGACATTGCAAAATTAATATAGCCTTTTTAATTTTTTTGCTAAATTTTTTTGTCACTGATAATTTTCATGGTCTCTTGTTTCTGGTCATAACACTTGTTGCTGATTAATAACATTAAGGTTTTAGCAGTTGTTTGAGGATTTCTTTGGTTTGGTTACTCACTAAAAAGTAAGTTTACTTTGTTTGGCAGTGGCTTTCAAGAAAGACTTAATCGTAATGAAGACAGCCCGCAAAATCTGCACATGAGGTACTATTACACCATTACAGCTACTAAACCCGGGCTTCACCTATAGGCTTTATTTTATTTGTTTTCATCTTCTTTGCTATTTTCTAGTGGATTTACTATCACTATGCTTAATCCCTTTGGCAAGGATAATCTCGCCAGCATGGACAGCACACATGAAACCGAACTGATCATTGTGGATGCATTCTCTCTCTCTCTCTCTCTCTCTCTCTTCTCTCTCTCTCTCTCTCTCTCTCTCTCTCTCTCTCTCTCTCTCTCTCTTTTTCATGCTCTTTCTCACTTTCTCACTTTCTTTTGGGTGTGGAGATAACTGCAATTCCTCTGGTCATCAACTGGTGGACAGGTACAAAAAAAATTGGAAGTGGCCTCTCACTGTGGTTGTGTTATGGAGTAAAGCCATTTCTCCATAGTTATAGGTAACTCGGTAATAATCAAATAACTCATGATAAATCCTGTAGTGCCAGGATTGTACAAAAGAGCATAATGGAAGTATCAGTATCCACAGAACATGATTTTGTGTCTAGGAGTTTGACTACAAGTCTTCATCTTCTGTGTAGAATATTTAGGCAAAGGGTTAATTGTTCTCTTTCACAATAACCTTGTGGACCCAGGTCATCTGTGAGATAGTTCCTGTTGTTCCATTCCAAGATGCTTCCATTTGAAGAAAGGGGCATGAAGAGAGGAAAAAGGAAACTGTTTGTGGTTAATCAAGAGAAGGAACATATTGTTATTCTTGCTGCAGAATTGCCCTATGATGAAGAAAGGGAGGTCTCACTTTTGATGTTGAATACTCTGAAAGGGATGCAGAGTTGGATAATGAGAGCATCAGCTGATTTTAATAATGTGATTTGTTCTTACCTTCCAGCAAATGTTCCTTCCCGAAGAAGATCCGGACTAGATCATATTTTCTACTACGGTGAAGGTACAAATTATCCTCATGTCCAGTTCTTATGCCAAACTTGTCACTGTGGTTGTGTTATGTAGTAAAGCCATTTCCTCGTAGTTATAGGTAACTCGGTAATGATCAAATAACTCATGATAAATCCTGTAGTGCCACAAAGATTACAATGGTATTAATCCAGCAGTCCACTAAACTGGAGAGTGGTGTGGGTGATAATAAGTTTTATTTAAAATTAAATATATACAGGGTATCCCAGTTATTCATTACTCGTTATTTGTCATTTCACTTTTTTGTCGGGGGGGGGGGGGGGGTGCAACTGATATTGGGCACTTGAAAGAGCTGTAGGACTTAATTTTTTTATTTATTATATTTCTTTTTATAATTGTATTTTATTATATTATTTATTATTATTATTTTTTTTAATTTTTTTTTTTATTATATATATATATAATAAAGTATAATTATTATTTTTTTGTTTTTAAATATTTTATATAATCTTATAGTCAGCATATTAATGGTATTAATAGTGATTTTTTTATTTTTCTCTTTCTGTTAACTCATTTTTTTTCTTGTCCTTTTGCACTGCATGGAGCGACACCCTTTATGTTTTTGTGATATATAACCTCACCAAAGTTGTGATAACATGTTTGCCTATCCTTTCTTTCTTCACTTGAGTATCTATTGTGAATATATTGATGTTTATACATAGTTCATCTTTTTATAGACTATATTTGATGATATACAAGTAAGCAGTCAGTGGACACCACAGTCTTGGTCCACATAACATCCTTTTATAATGTACTTTATTGTTGTTAATGATGAATAACTGGGATCCCTGTAATTACAAGATATATCATCAAAAGTAGGAGAAAGAAGAAGGAGAATATGTATTGAATATTTAATTCTTTAAAGTTGTATCTAAATGTTTACAAATCTTGGCATTAGTCACCAGAAAGCTCTTGAATAATGTAGAGGTGCTTTGATATATTTCAGCTAAAGGTTGTATTATGTTTGAGCACATAACTAGCTTGTCACATGTTTCGGTATGCTAGCTATTATTTTGAACTTACTTTTTACAGCTGTCTTTCTGAAGTATATCTACAGACATTGGTTGGGTCAAAGTTTTGATAATGGGGCAAACAAAAATTTGTTTCATTGCATATTGGGTTTAGTATTTAGTATTTTTTTATTGTGGGTTGGTATTGTAAAGATGTGTGGGTTAGTATAGTAAAAATGTAGTCTTGGAGATATTTTGTGAATGTCCCCCCTCCCCCTTCCATTGAATTTGAATAAAGTGGGGGCCATTATCCCCCTATTTCCCCTGTAACTGTGCCATGATCCGCAGGCACATTTATGAATGACGTGATAACTGACAAAGTATGTGGATTGCTGGATTTTAAGTCTAGAAGGAATTTAATTGAATTTAGCAATGTGCTTAATCAGGCACTGATGTGGGTATTATCCAGATTTATTAGTTTTTTGTCTTTCATTGTGTAATTGGCTTTAGAGTTTACCTTAGGAAATCACAGTGACGGTGAACATGAACTGTATGTGAAAAATCAAACAGCCAGTATTGGTTCATTGGTATAGGAATGTAAGATTTCTCATAGTGGAATGTTGTGCAAGCCCTGTACTAACAAATTTTATTTAAATTTCATTTTCATTTTAGTTTCTTAGTATTATATTGTATTTTCTGGCATCATTTCCATTTGGTCATACATAGTAAGGACTGCCTCATTCTCAGAAAGGCACAAGTCTCCATTGTAATTGTTATATTATATATTTTCTCTCTCATTCCCAGTGAGACTGGGCCAGTATTCAAGGTGGCATATAAATATGCTAAGACAATTGAAGTTGATTTCAGTTCTCTGTGCTGTACAGATGTGGAATTTTATAGCTCTCTCTTCACTAGCTGTTGAGCTAGTCTTCCAAAGTCAACTGAGAATATCAGTGTTTTTATTGAAAAATTACCTTCATCTTATCCAGAGTCAAGGATGATGGGGTTAAACATCACCCCCTTCTAAGTGTTCTTCAATTACTTCTCGGTGTCATTGCTTTAATAGTCTCTTATTGAAAGAGCTTTATGCAAAATTTCATGCTGATTCTCTTGCTTACTCTGTCCTTGAGCCACCAATATGATCCAAAGGTCTGGCAAGGCTAGTTTCTCTGATGCCATTTGGTTTTTCAGTCCTGAAACACCAATTTTTAATTAGATTTTAGTAGTACTGGATCCAGATTTGCTGTTGCAGTCTTCTTTGTTTGCCTTTCTTTTTTTATTGCTTGGTAAAATGGATGTTTGTTGAGGATTGCCATAATCTCAGTGGTAATGAAGCTGAATTTCCCTGTGCTGGAGACTACAAGAGGAACTTTGTCATCAAGAGCAGTGCTTCCTTCTGTTCAGTTTTTTGTTTTATGGTTCCCTCATCTCATAGCTTTCTGTGTAACTGCTGAATAAGTATTCAGGGATAGGTGGCCATGTAAGAAAAATGGATTTCCTTCCTACTGGGAATTTGTCCTTGCATTTGTTTGCATCCTGTAAAGAGAATGAAGGAGATTGATCTTGGAAGTGTTGATGTCTCTCCCCTTAGCCTTAACACCAGAAACAAGGCTGAAACACAGGTCTGTGTGAAGAGTTTTGCAAAAGCTTCAGCAGTTAGATGATCACAAATCAATCAAACCAAGGTGACAACAATATTACAGAAATGTAGTGAAGAAATGTGTCTTTAGTTGTGGAAACTTCATCAATAAGCTGACTGTATCAGGTAAGTATTTTAGTGCTAAACAGTAAGCAGTTTGCTTTATTATACATTACTTTAGATAAACCTAATCAGTGTGTGGTATTTTTTCCTTTGTATAACTTTAGGAATGGTTTTAAGTATATAGGTTTTAATCAGTTTTGCAGGTACTGTATCATTCAGTAGTGAAGAAGTGCAACACAAGGTAAACTCATGTATATCAAGTTCTGTCTGGAAATATTATGGAGGTTATGTGGAGGCAGAAGATTGTTACATGGAGTATATGGCCCTGTTTTTTTCTTTGTCAGAATTATGAACTTTATAAGATTGTTTCTTTACTTATTTAAATTTTGTTATGTAGGTTTGTAGTAGAGAGTCTTCAGAATGATAGATACTGAATACAGTATTACCTGATGAATTAGAGCAAAACAAAAAGTTCATTTATACTTTATTGTACTCTGTTAGAGATGGGCTTCTTTACATAGTAAATATTTTCATAGTGGAGTTGTAAGCTTAAAGTTAAAAGGAATGCAGCAGAGTATCATAGCTGTCACATTAACTTTCAGCATAGATACCTGTGGAATCATTGTCTTAATATAACAGACTTTAGATTATGAGGCATTTATAACATAGGATTAATATCTGAATGTCTGACATTTTCAACAAACATGTTTTACAGGGAAATATGTCTTGTGAATATTTAGGTAATAAAAAGTAGCCATTATGTTTATCTTATCAAAACACCAGATGCTATTTTATGTGTTAAATTTTAAAAAATTGTTTATTTGATTTTACAGAAATACTATAACATTTGATTCTTTCTCCTCCAAAGCGTATGGGCCTACATTGGGACTGACACTAGGTATTCAATGCCTTGGTTCTTCTTACACTTTTGTGTTAAGAGAGCAATGTACAGACATGTTTTTTTGGGAGATTTGTTTGGAACTGCTGATATGTGTACTGCTTTAATACTGTCCTGTCCCTTGTCATGCTTCACAAAGGTTCTAAGAAAGGTAGGGGTTGAAAGAGGAATGGTGTAAATTTCTAGGTAAATATATCTTGGACCCAAGCTTGTAGAGTTCAACCTGTTTGTTTAGATCAAGTTTAGCTGCTGAAGATTCAAGGATTTTTATTTGAACATAACTGGAGTTTGTTTTTGTGAGAGACTCATTTCACAAAAGTGAATACCATGATAAGATGTTTTAAGCTAGTGAAGAACATGAATTTGTTGGGATTCCAAACAAAACCCCCAAATTACACATACTTTTAACAAAACCTGACCAGTGTTTATGCAATGAGACAAGGGTGTAATCCATCCATATAACAGTAGTAATGGTAGCAGTAACACATTTAATTTTGCATAGTGACTGAGCTTCCCATCCAAGCCTGTCAGAGTGTGTTGTCTTAGTAGTTGCTTGGATGAAGTTATACCCCAGGCAGTGGTCGTGGTGTAGAAGTAGAAGACTCACTGCTGTAGGTGAAAGAGAGGCTTATGCTTTATTATTGCATTTAACAGATAATGCTGTAGTGTAATGTAGGGTCTTAGAAATATATTTTGTATATGACTGTGTGGGTTTTGTGAATGGGAAAAAAGTTATAGTCATAAATGTTCTAAGGAATTATACAGTAAATTTTTATCAGTAAAATAAGTTTATAGCCTTGTCATTTGTATACATTCCTATATTTTTCTCTTTTCCAGTAAGAAGTAAGTAAAAAATAAAATGTTGAATCTTTTTATCTTCATTCCTTTTTTATATAGACATTTGATATTTATCTTCAAACTCATTACTTGGAAATCTCATGATAGTTAAGAAAAACAATTTTCACTATTATATCAAAATGAAGGATTAAGTGTATTTTTCTCTTTTTGAAGTTTGTGTGTCTATGTGGATCTGATATGTTGCAGTTGAGCATTGATATTGAGAAGAAAATAGCTGCATTTGTAGAGTTGTATTTAGCTGAGGTCTTGAACAATCAGCAACCCAGAAATTGATGTGTCTGAATTGTTGTTGTCTTATTGTGCAAAAAAAAAAAAAAGGTAATGAATCATGGAGATTTGCCTTTGCAGCATTGATGTTTGGTGGACTTTCCCATTGTTGTTATCTACTGACTGTAATTAAGTGTTGCAGTGGTTGAATGGCGGTCTGTTTTTTGTGTTGTGAAATAGAATTAAGATGCTGTGTCCATTGGCAGAAGGTTTGTATAACCAGCTCATACCATTACTAACCCCATGTGGTTTTAGAATAACATTAGAGTAAATTCTCAAAATGTACATATCTTGATTTATTATGCATTTAGTGAATCCTGCAGTATACCAGATATTATCTTGTGCAGTAAATTTAGGGATATGCACTATATGCTGGAGAAGAAATTAATTGATATTGAACAAGACTGTGAACAGTTCTTAACTAGGGTTCAGTCCTCCAGAATCACTTGTGTCTTTGAAACTTATCAGTAAAATTATCATTATTTTGAATGTATAAATCCTTCAGAAATGGCTGAAGAACAGAGCTATAGAACAGTACCTGATAGTGCATGGAAAAAGTAAAGAATATAAAAAAGATTTAGAAATGTAATAGCATGATGAATAAATGTAAAAATAGATCAGTAGAATCAGGCTAAGGACTGTTCATAGTCTTTGATTCTTGTTTTATGTGAAAAATACCACGAGAAAAGTATTTGGGAAAGGGGAATCTGCAGATTTAAAAAATAAATAGTTTTTGGATTATTCATCTTATTTAAAGTTTTTGTATTTATGGTTACTATGTCACTTTATATATTTATTCCCATTATTTCTAAACTTTGAAAAAGCAGAAAAAATACATTTCATTTCCTATTAATTTTGCTTCATTTCTGTAGACTTTGATAACTGGATGAAAATATATATATATATTTTTTTTTTTCAATAATTTCATTTATTGTTATTATTATTTTTTTTTTTTCTATAAGATATGTATATACTTGGATTCTTTGGCAGAACTTTACAGCTTTGCCAGAGAAGGAAATTCAGAAAATCAAAAATTGTAGGGATGGTGCACAGCAAACACAAATTATTAGACCATTTCCTGTTGCTAATCTGCATCCATTGCAACCCCCAATAGAAGTACCATCGCAAGGTTCGTCCCGACGAGAGTCAACAGTGACCTCCCCAACAGGCGAGCAGGGACCCCCTATTCTGGAGGTGTCCTGCCCCGCGACACCAACACGAGTCACGCCTCCTCTCTCATCTCGCTCGCGATCGCCATCACCCGAAAAGGAGGAGCTCTGGGAGTCCATGGTCAGGCACAGGTCAGTTTTATCCTTTGCTTTCTCTTATTTATATTTTTTTGTATGTTTTATTGCTCTCATGGTACTTGTTGTCTGGTGGATTTGTCTCTTCAGCTTTGCACTATGTTGACAGATCTGTGTACCAATCGTTTGTTGGTATTTTCATGGATGTAATAACTTGTACTGTAGAATGTAGAATGGTGGGACAGTAAAAGACCTGTCATTTTGTTGTTGGGTTGTGTGATCTTGTTTACAAATGGTATCTGAGACCTTAGTAACTGGAACCAGAGACCTCTTAACATTGGATGAAGATTGTTGATGTGAAAGCATTATAGGGTATGCTAAGTTGACAATGTAAAGTGTGGTATGCATATGATGTTATGAAAAGATGTTATGGTAAAATCAGCGTGCATTTTCTCAATGTCTGAAGTTAGGTAGAAAATCTACATTGCTTTGTAAAGTTACCCAAGCTTCTGGCTAGGCTTCCATTAGCCTTACCTGACTGTAGCACACCCTCTGGGGAACTAGATGAGCATTTTTTTTTATTATTATTATTATTTTTTTTTTTTTTTTTTTTTGTTGTGTGGGGGGGGGGGGTGTGGATAGAGTGTGCAGGTTTCAGTACATTTTATAATGATACTTTAATTGCATAGGATAACTAGATCTACGAGTTCTTTACCTTATATCCTACTTGGTGATATTCAGGAGCATTGAGGTTCTCTAGTCTATGATAGTCTTGGAAAATTCTTAAATAATGTTCTGCATTTATAACATTAAAAAAAACATATTGAAATAGATATTTTAAATTTTATATATATATTTTTTACATGTATTTATAAGAACATAAACACACATTAGAGATAAAACCAACACATAGGTGTAATTGCTACATTATAAAAGTGGTTTTGAATTGTTGTAAATACTGGAGTGGTTTAAGTTTCTTGTATATTGGAATAGTCATCAGAGGTTAATGTTTCCTTTCATGATGAACTAATAGACCAATATGATTCATATTGATGACTACATTGTAAAGCCGCCAAGACCTTCCTACTCTGGGAAAATGTAAATGTAATATTAACAGTACAGTAGATAGTTAAGAGAAACAGATCTGGGTCTGAGTAGCTTATGGTATATTGGTATTTCCTATAGTGAGTGAGTAAATTTGTTTTTCATCAGTGATGAACAGATAGATCTAGGAGTATCTATGGTTTTGTGTTGATAGTGTTCATAGAACATGCAAGAACTTTTTTGGTATTGTAAATATTTGAGAACATTTCCACCTGGATAATCTTTATGTACAGTATACAACATACTCTGGCATTCATCACTAGCAGGTAGGTTTTTCACTGATTTTCCCACTGCATGTTTTTTTTTTGTTTTTTTTTTAGCAATACATATCACACCTGCACTTATAATACTAGGGAGTCTGTGCTTTATAATCACCATTACTGTTTTGTTGTAGATCTTACCACACTAGATACTGTACGTATGTTACTGATTAGCTACTGTTCTGGACAGTGGGTTTGGTGGGACAGTTCTACTCAGCCCCCATCCAAAGGCTGTAGGACTGACCAAAAAGAGTTCTGGCTTGTGGGTTTGTGCATGATGTGGTTTGATTAAGGCATTGTACCTTTTGTCAGGAAAGGAAGGATTAAGACACATCAGTTCTTCTGTGTCTCACTCTGAGAGTTCTGTCCAAACAGATGATTCTAGTCTATCAGTTATAGTGTTTAACTGGAAGTATAGGTCGGATTTTTTCCCTAGCTTTGTTTGGAGATGATTCTTGTCTATCAGTTATAGTGTTTAACTGGAAGTATTGGTTAGGTTTTTTCCCTAGCTTAGTTTGTTCATCTACCTATGCAGGGATCTTTAAGTAATAGAAACAAAAGGTTTTAAAAGTAGTACTATAGTAATATGTCCAAAGGCTTTTAGGTCCTGTGATGAATCAAGGTGAGTTTCATCTCTATGCAAGAATATAGAATATAGTATATAAAAGTCTTATAAAAATTTAAGGTGCATGAGAATAATTAGATTTTTTGAAATGTTCTTGATGATGTTAGATTATTAATAATTGCAAAGCAGGGAATGAAAACAGTATGTCAGTCAGAGAATAGATTAGGAAACAGATATAGTGTGAGAGATTTTGGAAATTCCTTTGGATGTTATTTAACTTTTGAAATAAGATTCTGCACTGGTCAGAAATGCTCATGTGTTTGAGGTATACTTTATGTACTTTGTCATTAGTGATGGCCCATTTCCTGAGGATAGTGGCATATCACATTCAGTGCAGAGCCAGTCTTTGGATGAAAGCTTTAGAAAGATGTCCTCAAGTGGTGTCTGAGAATCATACATTATAAAAATTGCAGCCAAGATTTTTATTATTATTATTATTGTTAATAATGTGTGTTTGGGGGGGAGAGGAGTGCATGTGTGAGAGAATTTAAGGCACTTCAGTGTTGGTGACATGCATGCACTTTGGTTTTACTTTTGACCACATGTCCTTGCCTGATTCACCAGTTTTTCTAATTTTCCAATAATATTTCTAATATTATGAAAGATATTTGTCACTGAACAGCACAGTAATGAGCACTGTTGGTTATGGTATGACATACTGCTGGCCTTTGCTGAAAGTTGCATGCTTGAAATGGCAGTGTTGCAAGAAATAACTCATTAATCAGTATACCTCCTGAAATAATTCACGAGTTCATTCACATAGATGGCTCTGCTAGTGCTTAGCCACAAAGGAGTCAATTAGTGGACCTTGTGACCTCACCTGATTTCACCTTTCCTTGAATAGGCAGGATTTTTTTTTTTTTACTAATGCCATGAATATCAGTGGTGTTATTTTTATTATAGACATTATAATTACTATAATGTTATAGACATTAGTAACAGCAATATAAGATAACGTAAAATATTTTTGAAAATCAAGGAAAAGGGTAAACAGGCGAGACAGGCAGTACTCGTAATTGACTCATTGGTGACTTAGTACATCTGTGTGAAGAAAAATAAAGTAAACTCACAGTGGGCATGGCACATAGGTAGATGTCATGCCCATTGGATTTGGGTTAATAACTAATTTTGTAATCATAGTAAAAAACTAAAATCATTTTTAAATTTATAGCTTTCAAAACCTTGAGAAGTAACCTCAGTATCATACTAATTTTTAAAAAGAATAATGAAAACAACACTTTTGGAAATACCTCTTTGTGGAAATAGACAACCATTTTAATCCTCAAATAAGATATGAATAATTTGCATGATAATTACCCACCTTATGTGTGTTATACTATGCACTAAATACTTTTTTTTTGTAAGTAATTATGTTAACCAATCATGAAAGAGCAAAGGCTTTTATTAATTATTTTTTTTTTCTACCTCTCTTCGCACAAGCAGTAGGTAAGGCCAAACATTCGTTGTGTGGTGAGTGTTAATTTTTTTTTTCTTCTACGTGTATCTATTTATTCAGTAGTTGCCTTCTCTTCTCTATACTTTTTTCTTCTCCTGCCTATCAGTTTTCTTCAGTTTCTTAATTCCCATGTCTTTATTCTTGTCTTTCAGCTTTCTTCTCTCATCATTTTTGTCTTCCATTATTATCTTCATTTTCCTTTTTTTATAATTATTTTTTCTTTTTCTTTTTATCAGTAAGACTTCATTCCTCCCGTATTTTTATTGTCCATTCTCTTGTTAATTTTCTTTCCCTTTGCCTTACCTTATTCAAAACCTGCATTGCCTACCAAAAAAATATATATAACCGGTAAGTGACTAATTGCAATTGATTAATTATTAAAACGAAGAATACAAATACGAGTTAGTAAATATTTAAGGAATAAGGTAGGAGAGCCGTAAGTGAGTAAATAGGTAAGTACGGTAATTGCTAGTATGCATAAATAAGTAAATCCATACGTAGTCTATTGGTTGTCCATTAGCACCTGATCTTTATGTATTCCTGAGCGGTATTGACAAAGCAGTACCTGTACAAACATTCTCTCTTGGTATTTTTGTTGAAAAAAGGGAATATGCTTTTAATGTAAGAGTGTTCAAGGGCTATGTTTTGTGTTCATTTTTTCTCTTTTCTTTTTTTTTTTTCTTTTTTTTTCAATGGGGGGGGAGGGAGGTGAGGGGTAGCCTTGTGGTCATTCTTGGCACCTTTCTTGACATCAGTCATGCAATGAATTAGTTAAGGGGCATTTTCTCTCTCTCTCTCTCTCTCTCTCTCTCTCTCTCTCTCCTCTCTCTCTCTCTCTCTCTCTCTCTCTCTCTCTCTCTGTGGTGTGATAGTTTTGTTCGGATATATGTCGTTCCTCGTCTCAGTCACGGTCAGCCTTGGATACCAGGGCTTGTTTATTGCACTTTGAGAGTGAGCCATGACGCCATAACATGAGAGGGCGGAGGGAAAGGAAAAGGGTTGCAGGTGGTTAGACTGGGGGTCCTTATAATGCCCCCCCACCCCCACCCTGTCCTGGTCATATCCCTGGCATAGCTTCCTTTCCTTTTTTTATTTATTTTTATTATTTATTACCATCATCATCTCCTCCCCCTCCTCCTCCTCCCCCACCCCCATCCTGCTCCTCTCCCCCCTCCTCTTCCTTCTCCTCCTCCTTCTTCTTTTCCTCCCTCTCCCCCTCCTCCTACTCCCCTCCCACTCCCCCCTCATTCTCCTCCCCTTTCTCTTCCACCTTTTCTTTCTTTTTTCTTTTCTTTTTCAAATTCATTTTTTATATTATTATCATTTTCTTTTTCTCCTCCT
>NC_051423.1:985004-987504 GCF_015228065.2 Penaeus monodon | reverse complement strand
GTGCTCGTTTGCATGTGTAATAGTTTTCACGCGTGTACGCTTGTTACAGTATATGTGTGTGTAAGTATTTGTTACTACGTGTGTTTGTATACGTGTTTCCGTCGTAGTGTAGACATTTGTGTGCGCTTGCGTGTGTTTTGAGTGTGCGTATATTTGCATGTAGCTTAGCCATAGCGATCGCCTATGAATGCTAATGTTATGTGTGGTGTATCGAGCAGCCAGCGTGGTGAGGGTGGTGGTGTTTTATGCACACGAAAGTGATGACAGCTGCTCGCCACAGCCATCGCGAGGGGCACACGCACACGCTGGGAGTGATAGGGGGGGGGGGGGGGAGTAGATAGGAATAGGTATGGAGAATGTAGGTTGGGGATATAAATATGAGTATGGATGTATGATAGAGAGGTTGGGAATATAAGCTGTTGCTATAGGTCTTGATATAGATTTAAGTATGGATGTGTGTGTGTGTGTGTGTGTGTGTTTGTGTATGTGTGTGTATATATAAATATATTGAAAATAATATATATGGGAAAATTTATGCTGTTGTTATAGGTCTGGATATAGATATGTTAGCGAGGGGGGGGGTATATAGATTTGGAAAAGATATGAGTAGGAATATATATCTAAGTGCAATAATATAGATACATTGAATTCACAAATACATGATTGTTATACTTGTTGATAGATACATGTATATGTATACTCATTCTACCATCATTAATAACGGAATGTTTGATAATACCCCAGTACGTTTTATGATGAATAAGTAAATAAATCCAATGCACGAATAATGAACAGGTGAATAAATCATGAAAAATGTGAATATAAATCATCTTTTCCCACATCCAACGAAAAAACAGACAAGGAGGCATTCCAGCGCGACATCCCATTACCTGCGCTATTAAGAAGACCTCCCAGGAAGGTTCTTATTATCGGGAGCAGCGTAA
Organism: Penaeus monodon; assembly: GCF_015228065.2. Taxonomy (NCBI): domain Eukaryota; kingdom Metazoa; phylum Arthropoda; class Malacostraca; order Decapoda; family Penaeidae; genus Penaeus; species Penaeus monodon. The sequence goes on along the minus strand of NC_051423.1, from coordinate 986,560 downwards.
ATTCCTGCCGAGAATTTCACTCATTCCTCCTCCATCGAGCGTGACCGATTGCTTGCCGAGGCAGGTGACGGTTTCGCGTGACGCCCGGGGTAACGTGGCGTCTCTCCTCTCCCCCCCCCCCGTCCCCTTTACCCTCCCTTAACCCTCCTTCCTCTCAGCGTCCGCCCTCCCCTCATTCCACCCCCCTCCCCTCCATGCTCCCCCCCCTCATTCCACCTCCCCCTCCCCTGCATGTCCTCCTCCTACCACCACCCACCCTCCCCTCCCTGTCTCATTAATGCCGGGTTACGTGGCGGGCGAGGTCGCGTGAAATCAGGGTCGCGGAGTGGAGGGAAGGGGGGAGGGGGAGGGAGGGAAATTGGATGTGAGCGTGGGCGTTGTGGGTATAAATGGAGGTGGGGGGGGGGGGTTAGAGCAAGATCGGTGTGGTGATATTTTAGTGGTTGGTAGTAATGGCAGTCATTGTAGTGAGGGCGGAGCGAATCAGGGAAACGAGGAACACAACGAGACGCAAAGGAGAAACAAGAAAGGAGACGATAATTAACGAGGCAGGAGAGCACGGAAGATAGGGATAGTAGAAGACAACGAGAGAAGGAGAAACAAGAAAGGTAGACGATAATAAAGAGGCAGGAAAAGCCACGAAAGATTAGGGGCGAGGGAAAAGGAGACAAGAAAGTGGACGATAATAAAGAGGCAGGAAAAGCCACGGAACTAGGGGTGGTTGTGGCTGGCTGACGTAACCTTGACCCGCCACAGTATAAATACGGCGTCGCGTGAGTGTGACCCCGCTATAAGGAACGGGCGAAGACGGCACTTTCGGTAACAAGAGGGAATTGGGGCTTAAGGGGGGGAGGGTATGGGGGACAAGGAGGGGGTAGGTAAGGTGTAGGGGTTAGTGGGGGGTGTTAGGTGTTGGGAGTAGGGCAGGGGTAGGAGTAGGTGTCCGGGGTTGTCGTTGCGTGAGAGAAGTTATTAGAGAATTTTGATCTTTGGTCCGCGGACAGTTTACCCCCCTTTTTTATATTATTCTCTCTCTAACTCTCTCTCTCTCTTGGTCTTTTTTCATTCTCCCTCTCTCTTGTTACCGTTCTCTTTCTTTCTTTTTTTTTCTTTCTTTTTCTTTCTCACTCTATCTATCTCTCTATCTCTCTATCTATCTCTTTCTCTTCCCGCCTCCCCCCTCCCTCCCTCTCTCTCTCTTTCTCTTTATCTTTCTCTCTCTCCTTTCTCTCACTTTCTCTCTTTCTCCCTCCTCCCCCCCCTCTCTCTCTCTCTCCCTCTCTCTTCTCTCTCCTCTCATCTCTCTCCTCTCTCTCATCTCTCTCTCTCTCTTTCTCTTTCTCCCCTCTCTCTTTCTTTTTCTCTTTCTCTTTCTCTTATAATTCTCTCTTCCCTCTCTCTCTTTCTTTTTCTCTCTTTCTTTCTCTTTCTCACTTTCTTTCTCGCTTTCTATCTCCTTCTTTCTCCCTCTTTCTCTCTCCCTCCCTTTCCCCCTCTCTCTGCCTCCCTCCCACTCTCTCTCAACCGACTGACCTCTCTCTCTCTCTCTCTCTCTC
>NC_051423.1:975004-980004 GCF_015228065.2 Penaeus monodon | reverse complement strand
AAGAGCCTGGAGGGTGGTAGGGAGGAGGAAACACACGCACACACACACAGGTGGCTGAGGGAGAGGGTAAGGGGAGTCAGTAATGTTCATAATGAGCGAATTCATTATTCATTGTAGACAGACAGGTTGTCTCGTTCTTCATTACTGTCCATCGGATTTCTCTATTGTGATTTACCTTATTATCCTTATTTATGGTTCCCTTCACGCGATCAGGGGAGCAATGAAGAAAACCTGATCTTAGTGAGTAAAGATAATGATAAAATGTTCTGCGTGACTTGAGATTCGAAGCCAAGGAATTGCTACAAGCAGAGCGTTATTTATATTTGGCGAGACGGCGTTTTTATAGTGACTGATTGGGTTGATTTTTAGATGGATAAAGGAATGCTGGATTTCTTTATACGTGACAGAATTACATTAAAGAAGGAAACTTGACTATTACATATTACTTACATGGATAGGAGCGTATGCTTAGTGATAGTGGTACACATGGACGTACAAAGGGCACATTCACACACACACACACACACACACACACACACACACACACACGTATACACACACACACGTATACACACACACACACACACCCACACACACACACAAACACAACACACACACACGTATACACACCACACAAACACACGCACACACACACACACACACACAGACACACACATCACACACACGTATACAACACACACACAAGACACCGCACACACACACACGCACACACACACAACACACACACACACACACATCACACAAAACACACGACACACACACACACACACAACACAAGACACACACACAACAACACACACACACACACAACACACACACACACACACAACACACCACACACACATACACACACACACACACACACACACACACACACACACACACGTATACCACACACACACACACGTATACCACACACTTACACACACAGCGAACAAAATATATAACACACACATCACACTACACACTACCAATCATAACACAACACATCACACTACACAACAGCATCAAGATCATACACACACGACACACAAAGTATCACCAACATCACACATTCATAACATCAACCTACAACACACACTCCACACACACAAACACAAACAAACACACACACAAGTGTCCTGAGTGAACTTCGTGTGGGGGGTGGGGGGGGGACAGTTGTAAAAAACTAGTTGAATGATAATGAATTTGCCGATGGTGTAGGACGACTTCATTCAGTGATAATATAAGTTTCAATTTTCTAAAATAAAGCTCAAGTGTTTTTTGATACTCGCCCTCGTGAAGGTTATTCATTCTCATTCATACATTTTCTGTAAATCACCTGAAAAAATGCATAACGAAAAAAAAATAATCATGAAAAGTGTGTGTGTGTGTAGGTGATGTGGTTGTGGTGTGTTGTGCAGTGTGAGAGGATGGTGTGGTGTGTGGAGTGTGTGTGTGGTGTGATGCGTGTGTAATGTGCGGTGATGGTGTGTGATGATTGGTGTGTGTGTGTGTGTGTGTGTGTGTGTGTGTGTGTGGAGTGCTCACCGCTGCGTGGAAGAATCCTCTCACTCGCTTCATCCGGGAGGTGGGAAGGAGAAAGGAGAAAGGCGAGAGGCGAGAAGTGGATAAAAGAGGGAGTAAGGGAAAGTGGAAAATGGAAGAGAGAAAATTGGATTAAAAGGGGTGTTAGGCAAGGAGGAAGAAATAGGAATTGGATAAAAGTGGAAGGAACGAAGAGGGAAGCACAGAAGGATTAAATACGAATAGAATAAGGACGCGGAATTGGTAAAAGGGGGGGGGGAAGGAAAGAGGAAGATGGAAAAACGGGAATGAGGTAAAAGAGGGTGAAGGGGAAGAGAAAGAAGAAAGAGCGAGAGTAGGATAAGAAGGGGAGCAGGAAAAGAGGAGATGAGCGGGAATTGGATAAAGATGGGTGAAGGGAGAGAGAAAAATAAGAGGGAAATTGAGGGAAAGAAGGAAGATCGGGAATTGGATAATAAAGGGGAGAGCTAGGAAAAGGGGAAGAAGAGCAGAAATTGGGTAAAAGGAAGACAAAGGGAAAGATGGAAGAACGAGGTAAAAGGGAGGAATTGGTTTGGGTGAAAAGGGAAGTTAGGGGAAAGGAGAAAGAAACGACGGGGAATTGGGCCAAATGAGGAATAACGAGGGAAGAGAAAGAAAAGAGCGCGAATTGGGAATAAACGGGAGACAGGGCGAAAAAGAAGAAAAAGCAGCTCGCGAAAGACATACGGAGGCGATTGTGAGGTCACGTGGTGTTCGCGCGCTGGCGGCCGAAGGCGAGAGCTCCCCCGGACACGACCTGAGGCTGCGAGGGCCCGCGGGCGACTGGCTGGCGCGGCGCCCTTTGGGGGACGCGCGCTGGCCTGCCCGTGCCCCTCGCCTGTCGCTCTCGCTGTCTGGGTCTTTATATTCATCTCTCTATCTGTCCGTCTCTCCTTCTCTTCCTCTCTCATCTGTGTATCTTTATGTTTATCTCTCTGTCTGTCTGTCTCTCCTTCCCTCCGTCTCTCTATCCCTCCCTCTCTTTCTACGCATCTCTCTACATCCATCTCCCTCTCCCGCCTCTATCTATCTATCTATCTATCTTTAACTCTCTCTCCTTCCCCTCCCCTCCTTCTCTGCCTCACTTGCTCTTTGTTAATATTATATCCATTTTATTGGACGATGCTACTCTATATAGCAATTCTTATAATCTGTACAACACATTCATTTATATATTTTTTCTTACGTGCGATTCTGTTTGTCCTATATACGTGCGTGATTGTCTATTTGTTCAGTCAAACCTCCGCCTCCTGTTCACCATAGGCTTACGGCAACGCGATGGGGGAACGCAGGTTAGGGTTTATTAAGGTTCTCGTGCTGCTTCTTCATCGCCTTCTTCGTATTCCCACGTGCCAAAGGCGAGGGCTGTGGTTAGCGTTAGACTTTTTTTTTTTGGTGGGGGGGTGAGGTTCTTGGTGGAGTTCTGAGGAGCTAAATGTCCCTCTCGTTCTCCTTTTCAGTTTCTCTAGATATATTTCGATTTCTCTTTCATTCTGTCTATTTCTCTCTCTCTCTTGTCTATTTCTCTCTCTCTCTCTCTCTCTCTCTCTCTCCTCTCTCTCTCTCTCTCTCTCCTCTCTCTCTCTCTCTCTCTATCTTCTCTCTCCCCCTCGCACTTCTCTCTCTCTCTCTCTCTCTCTCTCTCTCTCTCTCATTCTCTCTCTGTTTCCCTCCTTCCATGTTTCTTCTGTTTTTTTTTTTTCCCAGGAAAGCTATTTGCGGACAAAATTGGGAAGGGATTTGGTCGTGCATGCATGTACATATAATAAAAGTGCACTCGCATAATCTTTTTGGTTTTTCACGCGGACCAAACCCCCCGCCCCAGCACACACAGCACCCCCCCCCTCCCCCTTAAAAACCCAAAACCCCCCGCCCCCCCCCGTGAACAGCACCCCCCCCGCCTCGTGACACACAACACCCCCTCTCCCAGACACCCTTCTCCCGCGACACAACCCACCCCCACCCCCCATGACACACATCCAGTTTATAGTGTGTATTTCTCCCCAGGACGGCAACCCCCCCATTATTCGATGCCGTCCCCTCTCGTCTTGGAGGGGCCCATTCGCTTTGTTTTTATTTTTCTCATGGGTGTCAATGGGGTCTCGGATGAAAGTCAATCTGTTTCCGGGGCATTTCTTTGTTATTTGGTCCTTCCTTGCTTCATTCCTTCGTTCATTCGTTCGTTTATCCGTTTCTTATATCCTTTTTTTCTTTAAGCCCTTCCTGCTTTCCGTCCCATTCTCCTTATCGTACTTTTCCCCTTTTTCTCTTTCCTTTCCTTCCCCTTTCTCTTCCCTTCCCTTACCCCTTTCTCTTCCTTTCTCCTCGCTTCCGTTGACTTTCTCATCCTATGTTTCCCCTTTCTCTCCTCTTCCCCTCTCCTCCTTTCCTTCCCCTTCCCCTTCCCCTACCCTCCTTCTCCTCCCCTCCCCTCCCTTCCCCTTCCCCTTCCCTCCTTCTCCTCCTCTCCCCTCCCCTTTCCCTTCCCTCCTTCTCCTCCCCTCCCCTTCCCCTCTCCTCCTTTCCCCTCCCCTCCCCTCCCCTCCCCACCGCCACACACCTTGCCCTTGAACAGTGAATAAGTCAGGAGGATGATTAAATAGAGGAAGCGTGCATTAGCTCAGCTGATTGGTTTTATATATGCACATCGCCTTCGATTTCCCGTCAGCTTTGATGTGCCGGCGAGAGCGGTCAAGCCACGGCTAATTTTCGGTGCTGTTTTCAGTGTCATAAGGTTTATTATTATTTTTGTTTGTGTGTGTGTGAGAGAGAGAGAGAGGAGGGAGAGAGAGAGAGAGAGAGAGAGAGAGAGATTTTTGTTGTAAAAAGGAGAAATAAAAATAGGGAAATTGGGTGGGAAGGAGAGAGGAAAAGTGGTTACTTAGGTGAGACAGACAAACAAGAAGAGACAGACAGACAGACAGAGTGAACAAAAAAAAAAAGTGAGAGTGAGAAAAAGAGCCTGATGTAGAAGAGGGGCCAAAAAAATCGTTAAGACAAAGAGAAAAAAAGCGGAAAAAAGGTGAAGAGAGAGAGAAAAATAAAAAAGAGAGGGGGAAAGGAGAGGGGGGAAGAAAGAAAAAAGAAAAAGCCGGAAAAAAAGGGCCACTAAAAGCCGAGCTGAGGGAGGGGGTGGGGGGGGCCCCCCACTTACCTTTCCCCGCCGCCTACCATTTCCTCCGCCCCGTTTTTTTTCCGTTATCCCCCCTTTCCTTGTTTTCTCCCGCGTCCCTGTGGGCCCCCCGCAAGGGCAGGGAAAAGCAGGGAACGACGGAGGAAGGGGCCCTCCCGCCCCCGGGGGGATCGCCCCCACACTCGCAAAGGGCTCGCGGCTTGACCTCCACCCCCTCGCCCTTGGGGAGCCGACCTCCCCCTCCTCCCGGGGGCTTCTTTACCCTTCCACCTCCCCTCTCCTTCTCTACCTCCTCTTC
>NC_051423.1:965004-970004 GCF_015228065.2 Penaeus monodon | reverse complement strand
ATATATACTCATATACATAATACTATATATATATCTATACTTCTATCTTATACTTTTCCATTATTTATTATTATATATATTATTCATTTATCTACATATATCTCTATAATAGTATATATATCTATTGTCTATATTATTGCTATATCATCATCATTATCTCTATATATCATCATTATATCTCTATCATCATCATATCATCTATACATCTATACGTCATATATCATCACTCTCTATCATATCATACATATCATCATCATATAATATCTCCTCACTATACGTCTATATATCTACTACTACTCTACTTCGTATATTCTTATTTATATATTATAGTATCTATCTTATATTACATCTTATTATATATATCTAATATATATATATATATATTATATAATAACATACATACCACATACATACATATATATATATATATATTATATTATTATATTATATATATATTTATATATATATATATATATATATATATATATATTATATATACCTATACTATAATATATATATATTATATATATTTTATTATATAGATAGATGATGATAGATAGTGCTATATAGATATATAGATAAGATATAGATATGATATAGATATGTGTGTATGTGTGTGTGCGTGTGTGTGTGTGTGTAGTAAGTATGTATGTATGTTATTATATATATATCTATATATATATTATATATATATATATATTATATATATATATATATATATATATGAATTTCTGAACGCAATATAGCGTCATTAGTAGCATAAACGTTATTAATATATGGCTAACACTTCGTTCTTTCGTTTCTTCCCAAGTTGTTTGTTTATTATTATGATTATTACTGTCATTGGTAATACCAGCAGTAGTTTTATAAATGATGTTATTACTGATATTATTGTTAGTATTATTGCGATCATCATCATCATTATCATCTTTACTACCATCATCATCACCACCACCACCACCACCACCATCGCCGCCATTATCATCATTTTCATCACCGCCATCATCACCACCATCACCATCACCTCCATTATCATCATCACCATCTTTATTATCATCATTTTCACCACCATCATCACCACCTGTGTTTCCTCACCTCATCCAGGAGCGCGTCGTCGGCGCCTCCCGCCCAGCGCTGCCTCCCGCCCACCGCTGCCTTCCGCCGCCCTCGCACGATCCTGGCAACAAAAAATAGCCATAAATTAATAGGAGAATAAATATCGTGTGGATTGCTATATATGTGTGTAGATATTTGGGGGATTTTTTCTTTCTGTTTCTGTTTTCATCTACTTATTCTGTTTTTTTGTTTTCCTTCTTCTTCTCCTTTTTCTTCCATTTCGTCTGTCTTATCTTCTTTTTCTCAACGTTATTCTCGTTTTTCTTCTTTTTTTCTTTTTCTCATTCTTTTCGTTTTTCTTCTCTTTCTTTTTGTGTTCCTTCTTCTTCTTATTATTATTATTATTCATCTTCTTCTTCTTCTCAATTCTTGCCATCTTCGTATTTTGGTTCGTATCTAAGGAGAGGGCGAAAAGGGGGGGGAGGGGGGGCAGGTAATTATAGAGAAACAGAATTTATAGCTTGTTTGTTGTTACTTATATTTCTAAGTAGGTGTGACTTATAAGTAGTTTTATACCGTATCAGCTCTACATAATCAAAAGATCGTATCCTTTGTTCATGTAAATTATTCTTGGATTTGGTCTTATATAATTATTCAAAATCTAACTTTCATTTTATTTGTTATCTTTTATTTTTTTTCCTTTTTTTATCGTTGTATGTCGTTATATATTTATAGATTAATCATAATGTCCGAATTTGTTATAATGATAATTTCACCACTTTTTTTTTTTCGTATGTTTGTTTTAGCTTTTGTAGTTGCATTCAGCTTGCAAACAGTGCTATCCATGGGAAAAGGACGTTTCAGGTTTGACAAAGGAAAGATTGCTAGATAAACTTTCACTCGCTCCACAGAATTTTCCCCTCTTCACAACAACCGAAAGTTTTATCCGCGGAAATGCAGATAAACATATCACCACTTTTTTCTTCTTCTAAATAGAAGTGGAACGAAAATATGTAAAATAATAATAATAAATAAATAGATAAATAAATTTAAAAAATACAATCCTTTCGAGTCGGCGACCTTTGCTTTGTGCCAGCGACCTCTTACCCAGCCACAGAGACACTCGGGGGAGGGGGAATCCCCAGCCGCAGGACGGAGAGGCCGAGCGAAGCAAGAGCGGGGCAGAGCTAGCGACAGCCGAGCCCAACGGTCAGAGCCACACTTCGGACTAAGAGCCTTGTGACCCTTGCCGGCCCCGCTCTCGGCCACGCGGACGTACACACATGCACACACAGACGTACTCGCTCACTCTCTCACATTTATCTTGTAACCTTGACGACTGCTGTGTAGGTTATTCACAGGCACTGGGTGAAGGACATTAGGGTGGGTGGGAGGGTAGGAGGGGGGTGGGTGGGGAGGAGAAAGGGAGGAGGGGAGGGTGGGTGGGGAGGAGAGGATGGTGGGAAGGAGTTAGGGAGGGAGGGTGGTTTGTGGAAGGAGGGAAAGGGGAAAGGGGTGGTGGTTTGGGGGGGAAGGAAGGGGGGGAAAGGGTTGGTTTGGGGGGGTGGGAAGGAGGGAGGGGGTTTGGGGGGACAAAGGAAAAGGGGGGGAAAGGGCGGTCAGGCAAAGAGAGGGAAAGGGGAGGGAACGAAAACCACGAGGTGGATTGACGGTAACGAACCCCGCAAGGAAACGTGCACCAAGAATACACACGTTTCTATAATCAAACACCCACAAACATACGCAATTTTTACAAGATAACACAAACACAATACGCAAACCAGCATACCAGAAGAAACCCATTCCAGGGGTGGAAACCGATAATCGACGCGCGTGCATTGGTTATTCGAGCTGCATTTTTTTCGATAGATGGATGTCATAGGAACGGCTTTGTATGACATGCCTATTTAGCACGTCACCCACGACGAGGTGACGTGTGTATATATTATTGAATGGTGGTAACAGGAGGGACGCCGTGTTGTCAGGCAGCAGACAGGCGTGAGTGTCAACAGGTTGTGTGGTCGTCCATGACAACTAGTGGTTATCGATTCCTTTATCTTCTTTCCTTTGCCCCTTCCCTTCTCCCATTCATTCTTTCTCTCTTACGCTGCTTCCTCTTCTCTCTTTTTCTTTCCATCTCCCCCTTCCCGCTCTCCTCCCTCCTCCCTCCTCCCTCCTCCCTCCTCCCTCCTCCCTCTCCGATGTTCCCTCCTCTCCTCCATATGCTTCTCCCTCTACTTCTCATCTTCCTCTCCCTCTTCCCCCTCCTCTTTTCTCATATGCCCTTCCTCACCATTTCCCCCTTCCTTCTCACTTCTTCTTCCTTCCTCCCTCCCTTAAGCCCTTCCTCGTCCTTCCTCCCTTCCTTGAGCCCTTTCTCTCCCTCTCCTCGCCCTCCTCCTTCTCTCTCCCTTCTCCCATGCCTCTTCTTCTCCCTCCCCCCTTTCCTCCTCCGCAAATTGTTGTTCTCCCCTTGATTTCCCGCCCCTCCCCCCCTCCCATGTTATTAATGGCGTAATTATAATGAAGTGGGTGTAATTGTACATGTAATTGTTTCCCGTTATTGTGCAGCAGTACTTAAGCACACGGCCTGTGGTACTAATCGATCGTATTTCTTGGTATGTGAGCCGTTCCTGAAATATTTATGTCTCTACGGAAGTTTTTCTTACATAGTTTCAGGTGGCGGAGCCTTTTATGAAATTAAGGATCTGAAATTGCCGTTATTTAATTTATTTATTTTATTTTATCTTTTTTTTCCCAATTGTCATTGGTTGGTAGATTCTAAACAAACAGGCAGAAATTATATATAATATTAATATATATCTATATATATATATATATAATATATATATATATATATATATGTATATATATGTATATATATGTATATATATATATATATATATATATATAATATATATATATATAATATATATATTATATATGTATATATATGTATATATATGTATTATATATATATATATATATATATATATATTATATATATATATATATATATATATAGAGAGAGAGAGAGAGAGAGAGAGAGAGAGAGAGAGAGAGAGAGAGAGGAAAGAGAGAGAGAGAAAGAAAAGAGAGAGAGAGTTGTGTGTGTGAAAGAGAGAGAGAGAGAGAGGAGAGAGAGAGAGAGAGAGAGAGAGAGAGAGAGAGAGAGAGACGTGCAGATACATGTTGTATGACGTAGTGTTCCCCTTCACTTAACATTATGTTCAGGTGCGCGAATCAAAAAGTGATAGTAATAGTAAAGCAATAAGATAACTAGAATTAAAGTGAGATATGAAGCCTTACACACTTCCGCCATTCCTTTCATGTGTACTTACGAGGGGGGGAATTCTGCGCTTGTGTGTACGTGTATTTTGGACTCCCTCCCGCTGCAAAAAAAAAAAAAAAAAAAGAATTTTGAACGCAAGAACAATGCAGTTTTGATCCCAAATCTGAAATGAAATGAAAGGCATAAGGTGGAATTCGTTCGTGTTTATGACCCAGATTTGCTGTCGATTTATTTACAAGGAAAACTGTTTCACATTTGTTTACTGATTGATGGTGTTGTTCTGATCGTTTTCGTTATTTTCACGGTGAGAGTCAGCAGTGTTTCCCACCTTGCATGAAAAACTTCAGTTATTCATTTATTACCATTTTCTGTGTTGATGTCTTAATGTATATCAATGCATTATGATTTTTTTTTATATCCTTTTTTTTCTTCTTTCTTTATTTTTTTCCTGTTAGATGCGGAGACCCAGTGATTACCATCACGTGATATGTTCGTTGAGGAATCCCTGAGTGTATGACGATATATATCTACGTGTATTGTTAACCCTTCGCCGTAGGCCGGTGGAATTACGTAGAAGCATAAAACATGATCCTAATAGCGTAGTATAATAAGGCAAAGTAGATGCGTGGGGGTGAATACGAACGTCATAGTA
>NC_051423.1:952504-955004 GCF_015228065.2 Penaeus monodon | reverse complement strand
TCTTCTCTCCTCTCTCTCTCTCCTCTCTCTCTCTCTCTCTCCTCTCTCTCTCTCTCTCTCTCTCTCTCTCTCTCTCTCTCTCTCTCTCTCTCTCTCTCTCTCTCTCTCTCCCCTCTCTCTTTTCTCTCCTTTCTCTCTCTCTCCTCCTCTCTCTTTTTCTCTCTCTTTCTCTCACATTCTCTTTCTCTCTCTCTCTCATACACTTCCTCCTCTCTCAGTCTCCCACCTTCTCCCTTTCTCCCTCTTTCCCTATCTCTCATTACCTCCCTTTGTCTATATATATATCTATATTTCTTTCTTTCCTCTTGTTCATCTATCTTTACAATATGTTTTTCCTTTTTATCTCTCAGTTTTCAAGTTTTTGCCTGTCACTTTGTTATTTTTTTGTTATTGCTTATATGTATCACTGTTTTCCACTTACTTTTTCTTTCATTTTCTGACCTGCATGAAATTCATTGTTTAAGTCTATTATCATAATGTTTTCAATGTCAAAAGTCTCAGTGTTTGCTTTTCATTCCCCTTTAGTTATAAAAAAAGTTTCTTGAAATGCTCTGACTCACTTGTTTTGAGGCCAAGATTCTTTGCAGAGGAACCTGTACTCTCAGTTCCCCATTTGCCCAATAGTATTACTTATTAAGTTTTAAAAAGGTAAAGATTATGGACAATAAAGGACTTCCTATCTCATGCACCACTTAAGATCAGAGTTGATAATGATAGTTACTGGGTTGGACAAGAAAATGAGGAACATTATGTTGCTGCATAGAGGCACAATTATAATAAGCCTAACGAAGGCTACACTGTGTAATAATAGCTGTTTATTTTTCTCAGAAAAGGGTTTGCAGACAAAATTAGCACTTATGTTCTGTCTTGAAGAAATTTCAGGTGTAATTGTTGAACTTATTTTGGGGGTGAATATATTGTTTTCATTCATATAGAAAATGAAATTTACATATGTATGCACATATATGCTTATATATCATATAATACTTAAGGGTTGTGAAGGTTTCTTTTGTCTTTATATCCTGAATATAGGTGTCACCGATCAGAAACCAAAGCTTAACAAAAAGCTATTTATCTTTTATACATGCATACTAACAGGCATTCAGGCCAGTTGCTAAGCATATACAGTGTGTGCAGCTAGACTGTCCTATAAAAGCAAAGGCTACTAATGCATTATTGGAAAAGACAAGTTGCAGGCGCATTGAATCAGTCCTAGAGTGCTGGCTGGCTTACTAATGCTCATATTGTCCTCTATTTTGGCAGAAAGGGTTGCATGCTGAGAAGGTGAGCCAAAAGGAAACCATATTTAGCCCCATTTCTGAATCTTGATTTTTTTCCCCCCAGTCTTTTTCTTTTTGTTGTTCTTGTAATGTTCTTAGGCACAGATACTAATCTGCTGTAGTGTCCAAGTAAAAGCTCTTTCAAGCAGACGCAGGGAAAAGGGTATAAGTGAGAGTGACTACCTGGTGATTACGCATCATGTATTTCGTCTCATCTGTACCTTTTATGATGTTTGTTAAGTTTGATAGACAAGAGGAAATTTTGCATCACATAATATAGAAGTAGCTTTTAAAGGCTTCATCTCTAAATTGGAATATCTGTGACTTAAAGTACTTTCAACCATTAGATTACTATATTTGGGAATTAAATGTTTATGTATGTATTCTCTTGAGAGCTTTTACATGGGATAAATTAAAGTTATTTTACAGTACTCTTTATTGATGATATGTTCATCATTTTAATTCATTACTCTCTCTCTCTCTCTCTCTCTCTCTCTCTCTCTCTCTCTTCGTCTCTCTCTCTCTCTCTCTCTCTCTCTCTTCTCTCTTCTCTCTCTCTCTCACTGTTTCTCTCTTTCTCTCTCACTGTTTCTCTCTTTCTCTCTCTTTCTCTCTCCTCTCTCTCTCTCTCTCACTGTCTCTCTCTTTCTCTCTCTCTCTCTCTCTCTCTCTCTCTCTCTCTCTCTCTCTCTCTCTCTCTCTCTCTCTCTCTCTCTCTCTCTCATCTCTCTCTCTCCTCTCCTCTCTCTCTCTCTCTCTCTCTCTCTCTCTCTCTCTCTCTCCCTCTCTCTCTCTCTCTCTCTCCTATTTCTTTCTTTCTCCCTGGTCTCCTGTATCTCTTAGTCTTCCCAATCTGGAATTCTCTATTTTTCCATCATTCTATTTCATCTGCTTATTCTCTCTGTTATCCCCTATATTTTTAATTATATATATTTTTTATAATTATATTTATATATTATATATATATATATATTATTATGTAATATATTATATTATTATTATTATTATATAATGTTATATATGTGTTTGTATATCATATATATATATTTTTTTTTCTGCATGAAGTTCATTGTTTAATACTCTTTTCATAAAGCTTTTTTCTTAAATCTCAAAATTTGCAGTGTTTGCTTTTCTTTACCCCTCAGTTGTAAAATCATCCTGAAATGATCTAATTTTCTATTTCTATGACCATTTCTTTTTGAGGCCAAGATTCTTTGCAC
>NC_051423.1:935004-947504 GCF_015228065.2 Penaeus monodon | reverse complement strand
CTGCTCAGGACATTGTCCATCTGGCAAATAATATTTTCCTACAGGACCAGGTAAGTTAGCAGAATTTTTATTATAGGAATCTGTTAGTGTATACAAAGAAAAATTGTGAAATCACCTGTAATATCCCTTATTACGACAGTATATCTTCATTGTTACCTTCCTGTCATGTTGCAAATCCACAGAAACAAGAAGGGGGTGATGCAACGACCTGCTGTGCAAGGGATAAGAAAGAACCAGGTATTGGGGGTGGTTTGACATGTGGAGGAGCTGCCTACATCTGCATCCACTTTTACGACAGCGCTCCATCTGGCAAGTTTGGCACAATGTCATACATGATTCGAGCAGTATGTTGCAACCTGAATTGCTTCCCACAAGATGGTGAGATGGACTGCACAGTCAGTTGAGCCAGTTCAATAAGAGCAACAAAAGTAATAAAAGTAATTATGCAGTTACGGTAGTCAAATATATAGTGGGTAAAATTTTATTTCAATGTAATTCCCATGAATTTGTAATGATCCTTTAATATCAGTTGTGCAAGTTTTAATGCTAGAATCAGGAAGTTAAAGACAATTAATTTCTCAGTACAAAAGATGGTGCATAAGCATTTTCCTTCATCTTTTTTATAAAGCAACAACAGTGCATGGCAGTGCCTGGTACTGCCTTGACAAAGCCTTGCACATCTGAATTACATTGCCACTGGAATTGTTTATGGAAATCCTTTAGAGTTGAGTTGTGAATCCATTGTTATTTATCCTGTGGTGATATTGACCTTTTCTGATGGTATCAGTTATGTTCAACAAACTATAATCTCATTCATAGTGCCATAAAATATCAAAGAGAGAAGTTTTCTCTAACATTGCAAGCTATTTTATTGCAAAGTTGGTATGTTAATTGAACCCTTTTATTGATTCATTTGACATTTGAGTTGTCCGCAGCTTGTCATATATAGTCTTTTTTCCATTTCTTCATATTCAAAATGTACAACAACACTTATTCACCTGTTTTTTTGTGTGAGTGCATACCCATGAAAGTCATTTTACTTTTACACAGGACATATCATTTCACCTACACTCCAGATTTGTTCATCTCAGCCTATGATTCTGATTTGATGTCTCATATAGTTGTATCCTTTTGTTTCCCTTTTTTGACACTGTTGAATTAAGTGCCATTATGTTATGCAAAGTTTGAGTGTGATCCTGTTGTATGTACCAGTACGGCAAGTTACAAAACTTACCACATGTGTTCCAAATATACAAATAAGGTGCAAATATGAATTGGTAATGTTCATGTTACATATTTATACATTATATATACACATATATATTCATGTGTTTCTGTAGCCACTTGAACTTCGTATTTGAAAATGTTGTATCAAACAAGGCCAGTCATGACAATTTATGTAAGCTCTCAAAGACTTTAACAATGTCACCGGTGGTCAAAGGCTCAAAAGATATCCTTGGCATGTTCTCATTACTTACATATGCTGAAATTTTACATGAAGTGCTAGTCGTGGAATATTCAGTAAAGTAAACCATGGACTGTAACTTCATATATCACATTGTAAACATCTGAAGACTTCAATCTGTGAACAAGTGGTTTTGTTAACATTCATTTTAAATGTTAATGAAGAATACGATCACTTCATGTACATTTTATTCATTTGATTAAGCCAAAGAAATATAACATCACTGTTAAATAAGACACTGGTGCACATGATAATTATAGTAATGAAAAAGACATTTCTTTTGATATTTATACTTTTTATAACAGAGATTGTAAACAAATCAAATTTATACTTATGACCAAATCTATTATCATACTAATATTGATTTTGTTTCACAAGAATACATCAGTATTTGTTTAAGAAAAAGTGATCTGAAATATGAAAATACAGTTTCTCATTTATTATCGGAATTAAATAGCAAAACAAATCAAAGTCAAATGTGCACAATTATACACATTAATGGTTGTTTTTAGAGACAACTGTCGTAGTAGTAACCAGTTAGCAGAGTTCATTGTTAGATTCTCAAATTATTTATTTGCCACATATGAAGTTTTTGTAGAGTTTAGGTACTATATTTTTTCCTTAGAATGACACTATGGTTATAATCTTTATCTCTCATTTTGCTTTTATAGAATATTGTCATCTGTTGAATCTGTAAATGTATTGGTTTAAATCTGTAAATTGATATTTTGTTAATATGTGTGAGACCATATTAGCTTGCTTTGAATACTTTACCTGTGTCCTTAATTTTTATGTGAGTTTTATTATTGAAGATGTTGTGTAAAGTATTGAAAGTTATATTAAATATCCCTGTGATTTATAGTGATGTATAAGTGAAATTTGTATAAGTGAAATTATATACTTAGATATTTAAACAAAATACAAAAAAGTTTGTCGACAGCATCTGTCCAGATGCCTCTTGTCATTGATTGCAAAATGAAGATGGAACTACAGTTTAATTTTAAATACAAAGGGAAGAAGTACTGCACACAGCTGACTAACACTGTCATGTATTGCATGAGTGCTAGTCCTTAAGTCCTTAGGAATGGTCTCTTAGCTGATTTCAAAAGAGCAGTTATTTTATTTTGGACTTCATTTGGGCGCTTATTTTATTTCTCAAAAATGATTTCCTAGATCCAACAGTCCTTGTCCTCTTAATGCTGCTGCTTGACTACAAAGTATATAGATCAAATGCCTTTTTTATGAAAAGCAGTTCACTACATTATTTTCAACTGTGTACACTATACATGCTATTGTAAAGAGGAAATGAAGCATTCAGTGAAAAGACCATGATTGATGGCAGGCTGGGCCTGAAAAGGGGTAGGATGAGATCATAAAATCATTTAGTATTTTCATTACATGTAAAGGTGTACAGAATAGGACATTATAGAAACAGATTAAAAGCTTAATATATAATGCTATCAATTATCTTTTATTTTTTATTATTATTATTATTATTAAGCTTTCTCTATTTTTGAGGAATATAAGTAGAAAAGGTTCTTATAGGTAATAGAATTTTGAGGTGTTCCATATTAGGTAAAAAAAAATTAGCTGCTTCCCATGCTGTGCATTGCCAGTAGGGCATTTAATTATCCCTATGTAATAAGGCTTTCATGAATAATAAAAAATATCTAAAAAAAGTGTTTTGTTTTTTTTCTTCCTCAAATAAGAAGCAAAGGTACACTTCTAGGCATAAAATGCTAGATGCAGTGGTGAGTGACTAAATTAGTATTCATAGTAGCCATATTTTAAGAATCCAAGACTGCTCTCACTCCACCTGACAAAATTAATTTGAATCTCCAAAAGAGGCCAATTCATTTTGTAAGAAATATTTACAGTACCACACTATTTTCACTTCAGATGCCCCTCAAAAAGATTTGGATTTCAAGAAGTCTTGGTCATATGATGTAATTTTACAGTTACTACACTCAGTGCATTCTCCATTCTGTAATGTTCTTTGCATTAGAACACATCTTCCCTCCCTTCCTCAACCTTCACTATGTTGACTCCAAAAACTCATTAGGATCCATGGCAAAGAACAAGCAGATAAACTAGAACACTCAGATTTTCACATTTACTATCCTGTGACTACTAGCCTCACTTCAGACCTTCCTTTTCACCCACTGGCAGTCTTTCTGGTCCAGCCTTACCACCAATAAACTACATAAACATAAAAACTTCCATCTCCTCTTGGACCATTCCATAAGAATAGACATAGGGAAACTGCTCATGACCATTGGACACACTTGCCTCACCCACTAGTATCTCGTGTCATAATCTAATCCACCTCTATGCTCCTCTAACAATGTTCCTCTTTCAGTCCCATATATCCTACTGCCCTGTCCCTGCTTTCCCCTCTAGTACTGTTTTAAACCTTTAACTTTACCCTAATTCCTAACCCTTTTTGCTACTATACTTACCATAGTGCTTTAAGGCCTTGATTTCTAGCACATTTATTTGTTTTAACTATTAACCATTAACCATTCTGTGATGTCTGCAGATTAGTATTGCATTTGTACTTGGTAACTGGACTTAAAATAATAGGCAACATAACAGTTCTTTTTATTTCTTTCAGTGAAATATACATATTAGCACTTCAGAAAGAACAATATAGACAACACACGATTACCTAAATTTTATTAAGTTCAATATATGTACAAGTACAAAAAAAATAAAAAAATAAAAAATTACAAATTGGTTATTCTACTTATGAGAGTCAACAATCTCTCAGAATAAATGATGTTATTGCTTTGTCTTTTGTTTCACTGACGTCTGTGAGGTATTAAAGAGAATGAAGAGAAGAGCCGCAGAAAATCTTGCTTCGAGATCATACTGGTCAAGATCGTGTGCCCATTCCACAGAGCCCCATCGTGACGTCTGATGGAGGAAAAAAGAATTACCTTAAGAAAAGTATTAATCTTCAGCCCCACTTTCACTGTATAAGTCATCCAGATTTTAAAAAGATGTGCAACTCACAACCTCCTACAATAAAATATTATAAACATACTACAACTGTATCACTATATCAGGTAACCATAGTAAACTGACATTTGTCCAATCCCAAAGATTGTACAAAGACCCAAATATACAAATACTGCCAGCCATTTATAAGATTCATGAAACTAAGTGTTCTGGTATATCTGTTTTAGACTTCCTTAATTAAACAAAATGTAAGTAGGCAACTTTTCATTATAAAACAACAGACTGAACAACCACTTTTTGTGATTATGGTTTAGCAGTTGCCAACTGGAAAACAAGTACAGCAACAAACAACTTTGAACATAATTTGCAAGGTAAATAAAAACTTATTAGCTGCAAGACCCTCTTTGAACACTACTACTCATCCCCTGGTAAAAATCTTCATTTCAATAAAGCTTCATTTTGCTGAATAGATTTAGAGAAGTATAGACAGGCCCACTTACCTGGTACTGTAGTTCTAGCCTGGAGAGTGCAACAGCCTTTTCAGCTGTTAACTTTCGCTCTGCAGCTGCCACAGTTAAAATTACAGATTTCAAAGCCTCCACTCCGTATAGAAATCCTGTTGATGTAAACACAATGTTGTAACACATAATGAACAACAGTTTCAGAAATTCAACAAAAAACTCTTTTTTTATGTTTTATAACAAGTAACAAAAAAAAAAAATTCACACAGAAAAAAAATCATAAAAGAGTACCACAAACTTCAACCACAGTGATTTGTTGAAATAAGACTATGTTACCAAATGCACAAAACCACATTCCAAACACTCACCAGTGATGGCCCAAATGTCATAGGACAGGAGATATCGGCGGATACTTTCCCTGGCTTTCATAGGAATGTCCGCACCACATATTCCAACCGCTGGCTGGAGGTCAATCTCAAATTTCTTATTAAACCATTCTAGAACAGGATCCCACTCTTTCCTCTGCAGCTCTACAAGGTCATCTGTGGTCTGTAATGCATTGGCAATATCATAGAACACATTAATGTTAGGATAAAACCTTTTAGCATCATAATATACATTTCAGCCATGTTCATAAAATGTCACTTCTCTACAAAAAATTACAAATGTTCCAATACATTTTACACTCTCTCTCTCTTCATCTATCTTTCATATCACACACAAATATTCATATAAATGTGCTTCTTACCAAGATATTAATTACTTCATAAACAGAAAATTGCAAATATCAATGTAAACTTATCATGTAAAAAAAAAAAAAAATTAACACATTATCTATTACTATATCTACAATTCTTAAGCATGCCTTGTACTGGTTTCGAATACAATACACTCCCATCCAATACATCCCAAGACAAGGTTTTTCAATGGCCAGAAACTAGAGCTGAGTTCTATACAAAGAAGCTTTGGTTGACTATGGTCACTTTACTAAAGGGGTTAGAATGCAAAGGATTCTGGAAATCAATGTTTAACAAATGTATAATATTGTAAAAAAAAAAAAAAAAATTTAAATACTTTATGTTCTAATTCATCTGTAAACTACAAAATCCCTACACTCACATTTCATTTGACCTATTCCTTATCATTATTTGCAAATAAAGTAGCTTCAGTAATAAAGATCATTCCTCAAAACATATTCTTGGACAAGTAAAAAAAAAAAAAAAAAGAGAGAATTACAAAGAAACAAATATCTATCAGAAAATATTACCTATACCTAGATACACCAGTATAAACACTATCTTGAAGATACTTCATTGAGAAAAAAAAAAAAAAAATGCAATACAAATATTACACATACCTCACCCGGGAACAATATTGTGTCTGTCTCAAGGAATTCCAAAATCTTGTCAGCAAAATCCCATTTAGTTCCTCTGGCTGGGTTATCCAATACAGTGTTAGAGAGAGATGTCTGTAAAAGGAGCATTCTTTATTATTACCTCAACCTTCATTCATCCACACAGTACACAAGGTAATACATACATTTTCAACTTTGGATGTAATATAATCACAAAGACAAGTTGAATCATTTCTTTAAATTTTCAGCCTCTAAAAGCATAACTAACATTATATTTAGATTAAGAACAAAATAAAACCAATTTTATTGATTCAGAAAACCATTATTGATTAATTTGATTCAGAACACCAAGACATATTTTGGCCTTATAAATATCACATATCCCTTCCATGCACATAATACAACGAAAATATAATAATTTGACAATACTTTATCTTTTAAAGCTTCTGAAACATTCTTACTCAGGTATTATTAGATTCCATTGAAACAAATGACCTCACTCAGTAAAAGCAGATTCTAACCTTCCACATCTAAGAAGAGGGGAACTGCATTAACTTTCTTTACAATTAATTCTGAGAACACTTATACCTGTTATTTGAAACAATAATCACTAACAAAGTATTCTGACAGTAATGCCTGGAATTTCCTGACTGAGAAACATACAAGTTATTATAGCAATACTTTTTAACTACTATGTACATCTAAACACATGGCAGCAAGTAACCTACTGCATACACAGAAGCAAATATCCAAACTGATAAACTGACAAACATCTACAACCATCTTAATCTCCTCAGGCAGACCTGGGCTTGTCATATGTGGCTGATCATGTTTACTTCCTAGGTCAGTCATTTCTAAGTAGTCTAACAGGGAGCCTAGCCTTCTCAATGGCCTTCTAAGTTTTTGTGCTTATACTAGGTTTAAATGAGTTACTTTTGGCTCTTTTGCTGTTTTCTTGAGACTATATCACTAAGAAGTCTCATTTTGGTCTGTGAGACCCATTTTGGCATGAGGAGACAGGATGTACAGGCTATGAGACCCAAGTCTATCTGTGGAGGTTTGGAGTACAATTCTTTAAAGCATAAGTATTCCTGAGATTTGAACTCGCTCCCTGTGGATGGTATGCATGTTAGGCCAAGCCAAAAATGGATACCTCACTGGGGACATGTACACTGTGCCATTATTGTCTAAGTCTAGTTACACTTTATAGCCCTTTTAACATGCACACTTTACAGTGTGGTGGCTGGAAGCTTTTGAGACATAGCTTATAAAACACTAAGGCCCCATTTTACCAAACTGTCTAAATCAAAGCCATAAATCAGTGCATATATGGTATGACAATAAGCACACCAACTGTCTTTATGTGTTGTGTGCTGCTAAGTTGAAGTGATCTACCTGAGGTGTGTGTATATGGAACTGGTCTCCTCAAAAAAATAGGCAAGACCTCAATGTTGCAACCAATAATGAATCCTTCAGTAGTTAAGAATGTAGCACTTCCTCTCCTTTCATTTTTTCACTTACCAGGTGCATCAGGCTGGGCTGGATCTTGTCTTTGACAGAAGCCCACTCATGTGCTACAGCCAAAGCCAACCCATGGTTTGGCACCTGCAAAAAATGCATAAACATAATTATCATAAACTCTTAAACCATGCCATTATTATTTTTATAATCACATTGTACTATTATCATAAGTTTAATATAAACTTATAATATGAGCAGAAGTTATGAAAACAATTTCACAAACTTTGTGTCATATATCAAATTCAAGCAAGTCAGATATATGTTTTGTTTTGGCTAATCAGTTTCTACATTAATTTGTAGAAAATCAAGCCAGTCACAAAGGGACAAATATGTTTTCACTGTTAAGAGAATCAGACAAAATGACACAGATGCCATTTTAAGCAGTGATGTTCAAATACTTTTCACTGAAACCCAGTTTGATTTCATGATTTTACTGAATGTCTACAGGAAACTACTTAGTATATGTTCATATCTCCATACTAAGAAGAGTCCTAGCCTAGAGCCAAAGAAAAGAGGAATTACCTGAAACACATTCCCCATTGGTGTCTTCAATTTCCTGTGATCTAAGTTCACTTCATACTCATTGCCTGTTCCTGCCACTGTAACACTCCTGTAAAAGCGCCTCCGAGCTGAAAGCAAGTATCTCATTCAATTTTGTGTAAAATAATTCCTTATAGTCAAACCAATAAACAACTGATCTTTGCTTTTTAACTTCTGTAATAGATTTATATATCATTATCATAAATTATCATATTATACCACTTCAATAAGAAGAATAAACTGAGTTTCCATTTATTTAATTTAATAATTTCTTGATTACCTTCAGGGAGAAATCGCTGGCTAATATGCACAGGAGACTGCGGCATCAGTAGCCTTCCCACAGCCCATCTTATGGGGCCCATATTTAAAGATCTGAAAGACAAAAAATATATATAGTTCATATTAAATCTTAAATTATTAGTGCTTCTTAACCCAATGCTGACAGTTAACAGTTATCTCTGAGTGTAATAAATTCTGGTGATTTCTGGCAATGGCCAGACACTGGGCACGGGAGTCTGCTACATGAAGCGGAACTTCCTATTCCACACGCTCTAGCACATTGCCACGAGGACAGCCTTACCCTGCAGACCAAGTGGTATGTTATCACGCCTGTATATTCAGAAGGGGATAAACAAATTTACATACTGATACTAAACCTGAATAATTGGTATTTCTACCAATAATAACAGGTTGTGTGTATGTATGTATGTAGCAGTCCATGAATTAATCAAAAACAACAACAAACCCTAACCAACAACACAGTACATAGCTTCATTTGGGGAATATT
Source organism: Penaeus monodon (assembly GCF_015228065.2). Lineage (NCBI taxonomy): Eukaryota > Metazoa > Arthropoda > Malacostraca > Decapoda > Penaeidae > Penaeus > Penaeus monodon. The sequence continues at coordinate 938,415 of NC_051423.1, read as the reverse complement.
TCAATGCTTATCATCATATCCTAGTATTGTTTTTGTTCTTTACGATCAATATATCTTTTTTTCCTTTTTCTGTATGGTCCTATTCTGAATAATTACTGTTGTTTTAGCAACTACATTTGTTCTTACTCATATCAACATGAAGCTTACTGTAACCTGTGACAGGACGAGAATCTCAAGGCCAACCAATAGTGGCACAGCATCAAGTGCTAACATGGCCTCAGCATTGTGCACTTAGGGAAAACCCAACAATGTCAATAACAATAATGGTTAAGTGACAGTGAGCGAAATAAGAGCAAAAAGAATAATAAATGTCCTTAGGGTTATACTCACCCTTCTTCGGTCACCATGTCATATTATTTTTCAATCTATTTTCATACACATAGCACTCATCACAAAAAGACAATTGTATATAAACATATGACTAAGAAATATGACATCTATTTAAAAATATTCTGGAGAATATCACAATTCAGACCAGAAGTGTTGCATACTTGAGGTAAAATACTAAATATTAGCAAGGAATGTATTCCCCTGAAACAACAACATTGACAGTTAAAAGGACAGAAATAAAATAAGGTGGGGAAATGAAAATAAATTCATCAGGAAACCATGAACTCATAATCTTAATTTGGTTAATGTTACCAAGAGTGACACACAAAGACAGTGGGAAATGGAAAAGCCATTTTATAGCATAAGAAATAGAGTAATAAACAGCACAGGTACAGCTGTAGTGACCCTATTTATTACAAAATGACGAAAATATCTGCTGCATATCACCGCTCAGAGACTAAGTCCACAACACCCTCACACAGCCAAGTGTTCTTAATATCGTATATTCTGTAATTTGGCATGAAATGCTAACAAAGGAAGGTACAGGGGGCTTGTCCCCCTGACTAAGGAATAAATAGAAGGTAGGAAAGTTTAGACTTGGAATGTTGGGTTTGCATGAGAGCCTGGTTTTTGGACTTCATCTCTGGAGGTGCATCACTCTCGGTAACAAATACCTTTAATTTCTTTCGTCAAATGGTGTTGCAAACGAGAATAAGAATGAAAATGGTAATTAAAGTTAATTAACAAAGCTGAGATTATCATTACTGAGAATGAGAATAAGAATCATGTGGAGATAAGATCATTAAAAAGAATGAGCACGAAAATATGACCATTTTAAAGGAATAATGCAAATTACATGCAGCTCCTCCCAAGTACACATATATCTCTCTTTCTTTCTCTTTTTCTTTTTTAATTATAGGGTTTTAGACTTCTTATGTCTATATTCCCTGGATCTTGTTTCTCTGGATCTTCTTTCTGTAGTTTGAAGGTTTTCTTCTATTATTAATTTGATCTCTGTTTCATATAATGTTGATTTTCATGTACACATATATAAAATTGCGTAGTAAAACACACAATTAACATATAACCACACGTATAAACTTTACCGTTAAATAACAATTTCAGAATATCGAAGAATATTCGATGACAAAAAGCGACTTCTTGAGAGAATTACGAGAGAATTAAGGCCTCGCTCGGGGCCGGCGCCTCCAGGGACGTCCTCGCGCATGTAAACACTGGCGGGTCGCTTGCGGTCCGGATCCCACCCGGATAGAGCGTAGTCGCCTTTCTTGGGTTCCTCCGTTACCGTATTTGCACACAGGCATGCACGCATGTAGATGGGCGTGACGCGTAAATTGCCTGCAAAAAATAATTTCCCTGCAAATCACCAAAAAAAATGCTCACTAGCATCTTAACAGAGCACCACATGGACCACACACATATCGATATTGTAACAATTATAGATTAAAACCAAAATTTCCCTGCAGAACTAATTTTCCCCTGCAAAAAGACATTAGAGTTGGAACACCCCCATAACCCCCTTAAGGACGCCCCCACACACATGCACGCACACACACACCACACACGCGCGCCACACACACACACACACACACACACACACACACACACACACACACCACACCACACACACACACCAACTATATACACAAAACTAACAATATATATAAACACAATAACATACTAAATATAATATACAGACACAAACACACACACACACAACACACACACACACACACACACACACACCACACACACACACACACACACACACACACACAACAACACAATACAAAAAACAAAACAAATATACACACAAACAATCAACACATATAACACTAATACATACAATACACACAATAAGACAACACATGAAACGACAATCACTAGACAACAAGAACAGACACAACAACACGAACACACACGACACACGACAAAAAGAAGCAAAACACACAGAGAACAGCGCAGTCCACTCATCACTCAACACTGCACAAAACACAAGCTTTACACACACCCTCTCTCTCTTCCCCCTAATCCACCTTGTTTGCCTTTTACTCTCTCTCCCTCCATCTTTCGTTATTATCATTATCTTCTCCTACCTTCATTTTCTCTTCTCTGCCTTTGTCTTTGACGTCCCTTTTCTCCTTCTGCCTTACAGTTTTTTTCATATCTTTCTTCTTTTTTCTCCACGTCTCCTCCAACTCTTCTTCTCCTACTCCGCCTCTTTTTCCACCTCTCCTCTTCCTCCTCCTTCCTTTCACTCCACCTCTTCCTCTTCCTCTTTCTCTCCTTCTCCTCCTCCTCTTCCTTCTCCTCTACATCTTATCTCCTTTTATTCTTCTCTTGTTATCCTCTTCTCTCCTCCTCCACTTCCTCTTTCTTTTATTCGGCGTCAATTATTTCCTTATCACGCAGCTTCCTGTCATTTCAGAGTCATTATATTATGGAATTTTCTTATGCATTACCTCATGATCTTCTTAGTTGATTAAGAAAAGGTGTGTGTGTGTGTGTGTGTGTGTGTGTGTGTGTGTGTGTGTGTGTGTGTGTGTGTGTGTGTGTGTGTGTGTGTGTGTGTGTGTGTGTGTTTGCGTGTGCGTGTGCGTGTGCGGAAGAAAAGGGGAACTTACGGCAAGAAAATGTGTCAGGGAAAAAAAAGAATGTGCATGAGGGGAAAAAAGAATGTGCATGAGGGGAAAAAGAATGTGAAGGGAAAGTAAAAGACTATGAGGGGAAGGAAGGTGATGAGAAATAACGGAAAAAGAGTGTGAGGAGAAAACAAAGTGAGGGGAAAGAAGAAGTGCATGAGGGAAAGATGCATCAGGAAATGGCATAAACAAAAGTGTTTCTGAGGAATTGCATGAGGAAAAAAGCTGTGGCGAGACTCAGACTGTTTTAATAGAAATTCATGAGGAAAATTTGCATGATGAGTGTGTGAAATGTATAGGGAAAAGAATTCAAAAATCGCATGACCGGGAATAAGTGTGCATGAGGAAATATGTGAGGGGGAAATTGATGAAAAAAAACAGTAACTGGAAGTATAGACATTTGGCAGGAGGTACGATA
>NC_051423.1:912504-915004 GCF_015228065.2 Penaeus monodon | reverse complement strand
GCCTTGTCCCTCCCCAGGCCGGGTTCCCGCTGCACACAGCTCGAGAAATTGCGTCTGATGTTGCCCTGTTCACCCATCCTGTTGCATTCCAAGCAGGCCAAGTAAGCGAAGGACCTGTGCATTTTGGTCTGTATACTCACTGATTCACATACACGACACACGTGCGAGCATCACGTACGGTCTAGATGCATAAGTGCATACAAGGATATTCACATAGGCAAACACACGTAAACAAAGGTATATACACAGGCATGTACACGTATAAACACGTTAAAACAAACCTTCACTCAACTCCTGCAAATACGCTCTCGCTCTCTCTCTCTCATTCTCTTTCTCTCTCTCTCCCTCCCTCCCTCCCTCCCTCTCTCTCTCTCCTCTCTCTCTCTCTCTCTTTCTCTCTCTCTCTCCTCTCTCTCTCTCTCTCCTCTCTCTCTCTCTCTCTCTCTCTCTCTCTCTCTCTCTCTCTCCTTCCTCTCTCTCTCTCCTTCCTCCTCTCTCTCTCTCTCCTCTCTCTCTCTCTCTCTCTCTCCTCTCTCTCTCTCTCTCTCTCTCTCTCTCTCTCTCTCTCTCTCTCCTCTCTCTCTCTCTCTCTCTCTCTCTCTCTCTCTCCCTCCCTCTCTCTCTCTCTCTCTCTCTCTCTCTCTCTCTCTCTCCCCAACACACGCCCCACCTGTCTTCAATGCTTCGAATTCCAATTAATTCGACTCATTAAATCACTTGATTCTCGGCCAGCCCCGTCATTAGCCTCTCAAAAGGACAACGTATTCTCAGCCAATTTCTTCTTCGTTATCTTCTGTTTTCATCTTCTGTCTCTCTTCCTTTCGTCTTCGTCCTTCCCAGTTCGAACAGTTCGAAAAAAAAAGAATGTATATTGTTCGCAGAGTACAAAGGAAAGGAATGAGCGGTTGTGGTTCGCTGAATTCTTTGGGTTATTTATCGATCCTTGTTCATCACTTGTTCGTCTGTTATTATTCATCTTTTTTGCTGATATTGACATCAACATCCTTTCCTCCTCTCTCCTTTCTTTTCTCCTTTTTGGTTGAATGTTGATATTATTCTTTCCTCCTCTCTCCTTTCTCCCTCTCTGCTGAATGTTGATATCAGTAATCTTCCTCTGTTTCTTGCTCCCTTTCTGTTGAATGTTTATATTGCCTTTCTTTCTTCCTCTCTCACCCTCTCTCTCGTCCCCCCTTCTGTTGAGTTATTAGAAAAAATTCTGCCCTCTGCGATTTAACACGTTCTCCGAAACACGTCTCTAGATACATAGCACAGGTGTTGGCAGATTAAGGCCGCGGTGGCCGAATGGTTAGAGCGTCGGACTCAGGACTGTCACGACGGCAATCTGAGTTCGAGAGTTCGAGTCACCAACCGCCGCGTTGTTCCCTTGGGCAAGGAACTTCACCTTGATTGCCTGCCTAGCCACTGGGTGGCCAAGCCAGCCCAAGTCAAGTCCTGGTCTCAAGCCCGGATAAATAGAGAGAATAATTACCTAAAAGGTAGCACCGGCACTCTCCGTGGAAAGGAACTGGGGACCCTACCACGTACTCACTCCAAGAGCATCACAACATGAAAACTACAATTAAGTATCATGCTGTGACCACGGCGGCTCAGACATGAACCTACCGTTAAAAGAAGAAGTTGGCAGATTATAACCAACCAGTTTTGGGTGTACCAGTTTGTAATGTAATGGGGAGGTATGAAGAATATATCAATAGTAGCACGAAATCTTGTTTCTCCTCTCACGATAGGCATACAGTTTGGGGAAAAGTCTTAAAGGTCACAGTTCTACCATAGGCCTATAATAAGATTGGTGGGCCGAATTGGATAGGATTTGGCAGGATCTGAGGAATTCTTGACGAAACCGTGAATCAAGGTCTATATAAGTTATACACACCTTGCCATGAAATCACAAAGTAATAAAATAAAATAAAAATTTCCAATATTAATTTAAGATGGTAGCCTCCGCCTTGGTACAGTCGCAATTTCCCTTTTTCCTTTCCTATTTCCTTTCCTCCTCGGTTTCCAGTATGTGTTACCAGCGACTAACCCATATTGGTGCACTTATTTCCACAGGACGCTTGTAACAGCCAACCTTTATCTTCGCTGGCTCGACGGAGGCGTCAAAATCCTCCCCCAGGCACCAAGGACCACAGGTGGGCCATTCTTAAGCGGCAACAATATATATATACATATATATATATATATATATATATATATATATATTATATATATATATATTATGTGTGTGTGTGTGTGTGTGTGTGTGTGTGTATGTGTGTGTGTGTGTGTGTGTGTGTGTGTGTGTGTGTGTGTGTGTTTATGTATGTATTTATATATGTATATGTATATATATATGCGTGTATATATGTACATATATATATGTGTGTGTATATATATGCGTATAAAAGTGTATGTGTGTGTGTGTGTGTGTGTGCGTGTGTTTGTGTGTGTGTATTTACGTATGTATACTAGTGACATCCACTTGTCACGAGTGCCCCAT
>NC_051423.1:887504-905004 GCF_015228065.2 Penaeus monodon | reverse complement strand
GAAGCCATCGTGTTTTCTGCCTTGATTTCTAGTGGACGAATATATGTGATTGAGATTGGATGGAGAGAATGTTTGGTTGATGTAAGGAAGAAAATTTTTCCTCGTTTCTCACCACATATTTCTAGGAAGGGAACCCAAAGACATAGCAGGAAGGTTTAATGCTGTGTTTGAAGTGAATTCTCCATGCTTTTCAAACTGCCATATGTCAGTGTATATGCTTCGAATAGATGGCTAGTTTTTTTTGTTTTTCGTAACTTTCAGAAGGGCAACAGGGATTGGAATAACACACTGTATTATTGGATACTTGCTTTCAGTCCCCATAATTTGATCGGTAATGTTTACCTCTTGTTGAATATTGTTTACATGTCGAAGCATATTCTAAGAGGTAGCATTCTTTAACAGGGTTTCTACGGCCCATTTTCTTGTAAATATATAGGAAGAAGTGTAGAATTAGATTAACAGTTTATGAGATGACTCGAAAATCTCTGCAGCACCTGTGCCAGGCTTGCAAGGTATCAAGGAATGTTTCATTATCCTTGATATGTAATGTAGATATTCTGTATGTTAGGTAAATTGGATCTTGAAGGGTATATTTCATTGAGTAATATGATTTTTTTTGTTCTTTAGTTAAAGCTGCAATTGTTTGTGAACTTTATTAACCTGTGGACTGCCATATATACAACATTGCCATCACCACCACATATTGATCATATTTTTAATGCTGTACAAGTTCCTATTTGCATTCCATCAAGTAAGCGCTATTGCTTTTCATGATAGCTTTGATCATTTTCAGTATGATAAGCAATATAAAAAGCAATTAAAAAACAGGTTAATTGTGGCAAAGGGTCATTGGCTAATTTTGCCTGGAAGTTAACAGGTTGAATGCGTGTAATCAAAGTTCTTGGTGTTTATGTCTTGGTCGTTAATGTGTGTGATTCAGGAGATGATCCTCATGCCATTGCCGCGGATCCTGTTAGAGGTTATAATTCCATCAAAATTTCAAAGAAACAACCTCATCCACCGTGATTCTCTTGTGGAGAATGCAATAGACTTTAATTTTAAGACAAAGTAATGGTCCTTCTCAGGTAAAAGTAATGCAGTTGCAACTTTGGTTTCCAGGTCATACTTTACGTCAACAAAGTGGGGCCCTACTTCAACCCCCATGAAACATATCACTACTACCAACTACCCGTCTGTCGGCCCAAGATAGTAAGTGTTACGAGCGTTATCATTGCCCACAGAACAGTCATAATTTTGTAGGAAATCAGTTCTTGCTCACATGAACAGAGAAATCCTTTAACCATTATTTTTGTCCCTTTCATTAATGTTCTAATTATCATCATTGTTATTCTTATAATCATTATTACTCTTAAAGAGGTCATGAAGGGGGTTTCATCGTCTTTTAATGCACCCCCTAGATTGAGCACAAGAGCCTGACCCTTGGCGAGGTCCTGGATGGAGACCGCATGGCCAAGTCTGACATAAGGATCAAGTTCAAAGGTGAGGATCAAAAGTTGGTTGGTATCCATTTCCGGAAGTGTGCCTGAGGGGGACACACTCACACTCACACTAATTCACCCTCTCATGCTCACACTCACACTCACCCACCCACACATGCTCACTCACACGCACACTCACACTCACACTAACTCACCCACTCAGGCTCACACTCACACACACACTCACACACACACTCACCCACTCATGCATGCTCGCTCACAAGCACACACACACACACACACACACACACACACACACACACACACACACACACACACACACACACACATACACACATACACACATACACTCTCTCTCTCTCTCTCTCTCTCTCTCTCTCTCTCTCTCTCTCTCTCTCTCTCTCTCTCTCTCTCTCTCTCTCTCTCTCTCTCTCTCTCTCTCTCTTTTGAAACTAAATGTAGCATATTCTGAGGTTCCTATGAGAAAAGTGTATATGGATGTTGGGTGTGTGAATGTGTGCTTGCAAGATTATGTATGTTTTGGTATTTTTGAGTGTGAATTTTTCACTGTCCACATATGTGTGTAAAATGAAAAGCAACAAAAGCAAGAGCGTTTCTCTGTCTCTCGTCTCTCTTCTCCTTTCCTTTCTCTCTTCTTTTTCCCTCTCTCATTTTCTTTCCTTCTCTTTCATCTTGCTTGCATCTTTTAGTGTAGACTAAATACTTCCACAAACAAGTGCTCATTAAATCTTACACTTGCTAGAAAGTTTGTGCTAATAGGCAGCAGGTAGTCATTAGTGTGTGAGTTTTCAGAATACTGATATAACTAGATTGAAAAATGTAGTACTGATTAAATGTATTATAATTAAAGAAGAAGAATATTTAAGTGCAGATTGCCTTTGGAAAATTAAATTTGTGGTTACACTTTTTAGATTTTTAGTAATAAGAACAGTATTTTGTTCCTGTGCACCTGAAATACTGGGTATATTATTATCAATATATTATATGTGAGAAACTGATTGTTGTTGTATGAAATATGTTGTCGGTGAATATGATTACAGGGAATCCCTTTTTTTTTGTCATTATTATGGATCATGATAATATGGCAAATAATTTGACAAAGTGTGATGCAAATTATCCCATAGGAATATATTTTAAAAAGGTGTAATGTGGACAAGACTGTGATATCCAATGTTTGATATCCAGTGTTGTTGTTGTTTTGTTTTTATTAAAAAGAGTAATACCTAGAGTTTCATCAAAGAAAAGTTGATACAAAAGAGAAAGGCAAATTATTATTATTTCTCACAACATTTAAGTTCAGAGGGGAGGCCACTGGCACTTGGCAGAGGTGTAGGGCACGAGGGTTGAGCTTTTCACAGGTAGATAAGAGGGATTATGACTTCTACACAAGCCATTTCCTCTTCATTTTCAACCAGGTTTCTTTGGAAGGAATCAGGAGTGGTTGAGGTGGACGGGTGAAGATCATCATGCTTTCTATGTTCGATTTGACGCTGTTTAAAAAAAAAAAAGAGAGTGGAGGGTAGTCTGCTTCATTTTAGCTTTTGTTGCTTTCAGTATTTTTTTTAAAATCATAGAAAAATCTAGCTCATTGGTCCCCATCGATCTGGGTGCTTCACTGCCCGCATGTGGCCCTAAATACGTTCATTGGGCTCACTTGAGCGGCCAAGTGTGTGGCTTGTATGCTGGGCACACACAAACACTCATGAAGTGACAAGACTCCATGCCTCCCCTTTGCAATGTTATTTCTCTTTTTCTGGATAAGTGTTTTTATTATTATTATTATTATTATTATTATTATCATTATTATTATCATCATCATTATTATAATGATAATAATAATAATAATAATTATTATTATTATTATTATTATTATCATAATGATAATTGTTATTATTATTTTATGTATTTTTTTCTTTTCTTTTTTTCTCCATTTTCCAGTGTCTAAGTTTGTTATTTGCTTTGCTTTTTCCAGATGATAGTAGATTGTTTTCCTTGCACAGACTCCATATTATCCCTTTAGGTGGTTCATAACTCAGTGCAAGAATAATAACAGTATGTAACATGTTATTATATATGTAATTGTTAATTTTTTTCATAATATTCAACTATTTGTAATACAACCTGTGCCTCTGGTAACAGCAGCCAGGATTAAGATCCTAGGTACCCATTTATCATTGGAAATAGTCCAAAGCCCCTTCCTAAAGGCCCACTGAGCCTAATAATTTTGCAAGAGCTTGGTGCACTTGTGATGAGTCATTCCCATCACCCTGGTCTTCATCCGAGATTCTCATGACAGCAAGTTCCCGTCACCTGCCTCTCAAACCAATTTTTTTTTTGTGATGAGATGGTCAGGTCATCCAGATCATAGGGGTTAAGAGTCCAATATCAGTTGTGTCTTGGCTCTCTTTATTTCTCTTTATTATTATGCATCTTCTGTCTACTGTCAACCTTACCTTTGGGTGGATTTTCATCAGCCATTTTTAGTCAATGATTCTGTACAGATACAAAATAACAACTAATAAACAAATGGAAGACAAGAAAAAAAATGTATTCAACATTATATTCTGCAGCAGTAGAAGAAATGGGTTTAGATCAAAGGAACTAGAAATACAAGATCAGTAAGAATTCCTGATCCAAAGGCTGGTGCATCAGTGCACATCTTTACTCCCTTCCCTTCCTCTTTCTTTCCAGAGAACATGCAAAACCGAAAGCTCTGTGACCTGGTGTTATCGGAGGAGGAGGTGCAATACCTCCGGGAGGCCATCGAAGAGCACTACTACTACGAATTTGTGGTCGACGATATCCCAGTGCGAGACTTCATTGGTCATCTCGAGGAATCAGGCTTTGTCCCCCACACCCATAAAGTGTACCTGTGGACACACCAGCATTTCAATATTTACTATAATGAAAATAAGGTGGGTTCTCAAAGATGAACTGTGGGATGTTTGTTTCCTTGGGTGAAGTAGATTTTGTACCAGGTATTTGTGAAGGCAGAAATTACATATTGTTAGGAGAAGTGTTGTGGCACTGTTTGGGGCTGATGGTTACTTCTTTAAATATCTTTCTTGCTATATGTTTGCCTATGGTCCCCAGATCATCTATGTAAATGCAACGAAGGAGCATGCCCCTATTTCCCTGGATGATGTAGAGCCACCACTCAACATACAGCCTACATATTCTGTAACTTGGATTCCTACAAAGTAAGTTTATTTTATTGTGTGTGTTGGACATTTTATTTATTAGAATGTCTTTTTTCTTATGTTTATGCCAAACTAATGTAAAGTTGCTTTTGTGTCAAAAGTTATTAAGAATATTGGAAATTTTTCACCATAATATGTTTAGTCCATTAAAGGTTTGAGATTGCATTTACACAGACTCACCCACTCGGTCTTCCTACAGAATTGCATATGCCGACCGAGGGCGTCTTATTCAGGACAACAGCTTCTTCCCACGCAGTCTAGAGATTCACTGGCTTTCCATCATCAACTCTATGGTGCTTGTGTTTCTCCTCATAGGCTTTGTGGTTATTATCCTGGTAAGTCTTGATAAACTGGAAGAAATTCAAGATTTGAATGAGCTTGTCTTTGTGTCCTGTTTATTTATTTATATATTCTTCAGTCGTTATTATTATTGTGATTTACTATTTTGATTGTTATTGTTGATGTTGTTGTTACTGGATGTATTTCGGAAATAATCAAGGAAAGTAAAGTTATCATTTGCAAAGAAATACTAAATCATTTATGGATTAGTGCAAGAATATGTTCCCGGCTTTCTCAGTATTTCCTCTTCTCCCTCCCTTTGGTCATATAGACCCGAGTGTTACGGAATGACTTTGCACGCTACAACATTGACGAAGAGGGCCGGGATGACATAGATAGTGATGAGTATGGTTGGAAAATCATCCACACTGATGTCTTCCGGTTCCCACAGCACAAGAGCCTGTTTTCATCCATTTTAGGTGAGAAATAAAACATTTTGTAAGTGTATTAATAGGAAGTGAATTGGTGCAGTGTTACTGAGTCAGGAATGGAGAATGATTATGCATCCTACTTTTATTTGATTACCAATTTTCTGATTCATTTTATTGTTAAATAGTGACTTATTTATTTTGTATTTCATTATCTAGAAACAAGTCTAATAGCTAAGTATTTGCAGGTGTTGGATGTCAGTTCCTGGCAGTGGCAGTGGGGATCATAGGAATGGCTCTGCTGGGCATGTTCAACGTCCACCGACATGGCTCTATGAACAGTGCGGCTATCTTCCTGTACGCCCTTGCATCAGTCATCGCAGGATACGTTTCCTCGTCCAACTTCAGAATGATGGGGGGCACCAAGTGGGTGTCCAACATCAATTTGACAACAGTGCTCTTTGCAGGTGCAGTGGTTTAGAAGTTTGGAAGAGTGAGAGTGAAAGTGAATGAGAATGAAAGAGAGTGAGAGTGAAAGAGTGAGAATGAGAGAGACAGAGAGAGTGAGAGTGAGAGTTCACAGACTGGTAAGGGGGGGGGGGGGACTCTGAAACTGATGAATATGTATAGTTTACAAACTTTGCAATACCTAGAATTTTTTGCATTTTATCTGTTCAGGTTAACTGATGAGAACCCACCAGAAGCAGCCACCTTATATCAGTTGAATGATTTGCAGGTCCGTTCTTCTTGATCTGGAGCATTCAGAATACGGTTGCCTGGGCCTACCACTCCACCCAAGCCCTTCCCTTCACTACCATCATCCTCTTGCTGCTCATGTGGATCTTCGGTGAGTCTTTGAGCCTTTTGATTTTGTATGTTTACACCCTTTTTGTGTTCGGAAGAGTTTATATTGAATTGTGAGGTTTAGTCTGTGAAAAGTGATCTATATGCATATGAATGTTAGTGTTGTAAAATGTGTTTCATTGGTGCTTGTAAAAAGTGGTTTATGCATAAATTGTTTTTGTTTTTGTAAGGGTTTAAATGGTTTCTGTGCCTTATATATGTGAATTAATGTAACAATTTAGTTAAGTGTTCAGATTGTTGCAGAAGTTAAAGGTTGGATATACTTTTGTCCTAGAAGAGAGAGAGTAATGTCTTGAAGAAAAAAAATCATAAAGATCAGTCCTGTTTTCCAATGCCAAATCTGAAGATGTATCCCCCTTGCAGTGGGCTACCCACTCACCATTTTTGGAGGAATCCTGGGAAAGAATGGCCGCATAGAGTACAACTTCCCCTGCCGGACGAAGAACATTGCACGGGAGATACCTTCAGGTCCCTGGTACCGATCCTCCTGGGCACACTGTGCTGTTGGTGGCTTCCTGCCCTTCAGGTGAGTTCCTTCATATTCCACTTTATTTATTTATTTATTATTATTTTTTTTTTTGCTTTGATGATTTTTTCTTTTCTTAGTTTCTTCTTTTTCCATTTCATCATCTGCCTTTTCTTTTTGTTCTTTGTTTCTTTTTATTATTCACTTCTTTTTGTCTCCTTTGTGTTATTTTTTGTTGTATTTTCCAGCACTAAATCTGAGCCTCTTTTCCCTCCAGTGCCATTAGCGTGGAAATGTACTACATCTTCTCGACGCTTTGGGGCCGCGAGCAGTACACCTTGTACGGGATCCTTGGCGTGGTGTTCATCATCCTCCTGAGTGTAACTGCCTGTGTGTCCGTGGCTCTCACCTACTTCCAGCTGGCTGCTGAGGACTACAGGTGGTGGTGGAGATCCATCTTCAGTGCTGGGTGAGTAACAGGTTCTCCTAGTGGGTCCCCAAAGCAAGGTGAAGTGATTATTATTATCACTAATGTTATTCTTAATTGTATTTTATTTTATTGTTGTTATTATTTTTATTTTTAAAAAATCTATATCTGCATATTTCATTTTTGTCATCGGTCTTTAACCCAATGTCAGTGGGTTTATGTACTGTCTCCCTTTAGTGAGTGAGTGAGTTTTGTTACATACAGATGGCTCCACGTTTGCTCAGCCAACAGTTGGCTCTAGTAACCGATCCTGATTTCCCTCTTCCTTGAATTGGTGGGAAAATGTGTTTTTCCTTCCAATACTATTAATATTGATGATGTTATCATTCTCTTTGATATGATTATTAGATTGTTTTTAAAATATTAATAACGTCAAAGACAATAAAATAATAGAAATGAAGCTTTCAAAAAATCAAGGAAAAGGGTAAACAGATGAGATAGGTAAGGCTAATAGCTGACTCCTTGGTGACTAAGCACTTGTAGAGCCATCTTTGTGTAAAGATAACAGATAAACTTTTATTACAGTTGGCATGGCATTGTAGTCTTGCCACCCACTGACATTGGGTTAACTTAGCCATGTCAGGGCCTAAGTAAACTCATCAACTGTTTGATTCCCTTGTTGCTGCAGGACTCTCTGTGTGTGTGTGTGTGTGTGTGTGTGTTGTGTGTGTGTGTGTTGTGTTGCTGTGTTGTGTGTGTGTGTGTGTGTGTGTGTGTGTGTGTGTGTGTTGTGTGTGTGTGTGTGTGTGTGTGTGTGTGTGTGTGTGTGTGTGTGTGTGTGTGTGTGTGTGTGTGTGTGTGTGTGTGTGTGTTGTTTTGTGTGTTTATTTCAATGGTAATTATACAATATTAGTTTTAAATGGCTGTACAATAGACAACTCTCAATCCGTCTCTGACCAGATGAACTAATTGCATCTGGCTTTTGCAGGTCTACTGGTGGCTTCGTCCTGATGTATTGTGTGTTCTACTACCTAAAGCGCTCAAATATGTCAGGTGGCTTGCAGACCATAGAGTTTGTGGGCTGGTCGCTTCTCACCTGTTATGTGTTTTTCCTTACCCTTGGTACGGTCTCTTTTCTTGCCTCCCTCACTTTCGTCAAGTACATTTACCGTAACATCAAGATGGATTAAGATGGGTTGTTTTGTTTTTCATTTTCTCTTTTTCTGTTAAGTGATGTAAACGCTCACTGAGGGAAAAGAATGGCGTATTAGGAAAAGAGAGAGAGTGTCTTATTCAAGAGGAATGCAAGTGGCTTGTTAAGTCAACACCAAAGGAATGAACACAGTGTATTGCGGGTCAGACTGATGCGAAACGTGAATTTGACCTTTAGATTTAAGGTGATGTAGCGAGCAGAGGAAGTAGCATTAACGCAGATTGTATTTATTACCAGATTTTGCTCAGTAAAGAGGCATTGATGCTATTTTTATGAGGAAAACATAGTTGAGGTTTCCTTAAGTACAAGGAGTACATGCTGCTCAGTGGATGGAAACTTCCCCCCTCACTTCAAGGCTTGTGAATTATAAAGTTTAGTTAGGCTGACTGCATTCATGTGCCTGGTGAGGCTATGGGAAGCAAAGGACTCCTGGATGATACTTATTTATTATTATTTCTTTTCATCCAGTCCTTCCTTTGTAATAGTTTTTTTTTCTTCTTCCTATCCTTTAAGAAAAGGAAGCTCTTGTGAACAACAGTGAGAGAGAGAGGGAGATTGTCCCTCTCTCTCTCAGTGCCAGTCTTTCTACCTGGGAATTTGGATAATGCTGACTGCTTGCTGAAGGACCAAGTGCTAAGCCTAGTGCCTTATAACACTTCTAGGGGTCTGAACAGTAACAATTCTCAAACTGTTAGTTGACTGACGATGACAAGAAAAATGCTTGGATGCTGCCCCCTTTCCATCAGGGTCCTTTGTATCAGATTGATACATTAGTTTGGACTGCAAGAGGAGGTTTTATATCTTTTTAACTGTCTGAGTGTCTGTGTGTCTGTCTCTGTCTTGCTCTTGTCAGTCTACCTCTATGTTAGGCTGTGTTATCTAAATGTGAGGGCCGTATCTTCTAGGCATAGACAGAATATGATATAGGAGTCTACGTAGTTAGGATAATAGAAAATGTCAATTATGTTTTTGCTAAAGAGACAAAACACCACATGCACATTTCTGAAAAGGTATTGGATGCTTTGAAACATTATAGAAGTACCAGTGTGTGTCATATCTATTCATTCTTTTTATTTTTTATTAAAATGGTTTTAGATCCTATGGATAAAGATTGTATTAGACTTCACATTGTGTGTATATGTAGCTATTTTAAACTAAAGTCTGTACTAAGCATGTATCTGATTGGTAGGAAGGCAGAGTGTGTGGCATAGTAATATTTTTTCCATAAATAGTCCTGTATACTGGCCAGTTACCAAAACTTATGTTGTTTGATACAGAAAACATTGCATTAACAAAGTTTACTATGCCTGTTGTGTTGTACAAAGCAGTTAGCAGTTAAATTGTGAATAGAAAGTGATTATTGATAGGAATCTCTGATTTAGTTATTTTATGCTATTCATTAAACACATAAGTATTCACCAGGTAATTTACATTACATAATAGTGATAGAACAACTTTTTTAAAGAGCATTAGTATATGTCTCCACCAGCTTTTGTACAAATCAAACTATTTTTTTTTTGTATTTTGTCCAGGAAAGATATTTTGTTGAATAATAGGAATTAAGAATGATGGTGAAAACAAAGGAAACTCTAAAAATACTGACAGCTGAATTGTGTTGAGTTAAAGTCCCTTTTTTCCAATTTTATTATTGTAATCATCAGTGTTACTGCAGTTATGATCATCATTTCCATTTTTACTTTCTGGTTCCTTTGTTGTTGTTTTTTTTCCCCTCTAATCATTCTCAGCTTCTATCAGAATTTAACCATAGTCTGTTCTATTTTTTCTGTAGAGGGGTTTTGAAATTTAGTGTCTTACCAGGTTGTACACATTCATCACTCCCCACACTCTTACCCATAAACCTCCCCACCCATCCGCCACAACACCCCTAATCACTCTCTCTCTCTCCTCTCCCCTCCTCTCCTCTCCTCTCCTCTCCTCTTCTCCTCTCCTCTCCTCTCCTCTCCTCTCCTCTCCTCTCCTCTCACTTTCCTTCTCCCTCTCCCTCTCCCTCTCCCTCTCCCTCTCATACTCCCCCCTTTCTCACTCTCCCTTCTTGCTACCCCCCCTCTCTCCCTTTCTCAATGCCCTTCTCTCCATCTTTCCCTTTCTCATCCCTCTGTCCTCCTCTCTCCCTCACCTCCACTTCCCCTCTCCCTTTAATCACTCTTGTCTCTCTCCTCTCCCCTCTTCCCCTGTCCTCCCTTCCTTCTCCCCTTCTCTCCCTCCTTTTCTCTCTCTTTCAAAAGATTACCATTATTTGTTATGTTGGTTGATATGCTTCTTTAACATTTTTTTTTTCAATGTTAGGTTGCAGTTGTTGTGTAATGACTCACAGTTGTAAAAAGGATATTGCTCATGTGTCATTTAGAATGAGAATGTACAGAATGAGAGGAACTTTTGCTTGCTAGCTTATCTGAATATATCTGAACTAATAGATATATCTTCTATTTAGTAGTATTACTATAAGGAAAAAGTTTGGCATGTGTGATATATGTGTATATGGGGTACAAGATGTATTAATAATCTTATCCTTTTGCAATTTTATTTTTTTAGTTAAGGGAATTAAATGCTTTATTTAAGGGTCTTCTCTTGCATTTTAAATCCTGACATGGTTATCAAAATTGTCTACAAATCATGTTTAAAGTGATGTTTATTTAATCATTAAAAAGTGTCTGCAAATTGATAATGATTGAAAGGCCTTGTTACTATAATGCTTTTTCTTTTGATTTGAAGATATTTGTGTATTTTGTTGATTGTTGTTTTCAGATTTTATGATACATGTATTTTAGGAGGGAAATAGTCACATCTTAAGTAATGATTTAGAAAAAAAGAGCAGATTTACATGAACTCTTGAAATTAGTGAAGAAATAAGCCAGTCATTATACTGTTGAAAGATATTTTGTGATTTGTAAACAGTATGTGACTGAAATTTCTGCTGAGTTATCATATCTAGTAAAAATATAAATTCAATTTTGTTTATCTGCCATGAAAGAAACTAAGAATTAACAGTAGTGGAAGGTACAGCTAATCCAGCCCCCCCCTCCTTTTTTAATAGGGAAGAGAATGCCATTTTAAGTTTTAAATAATTTCTTCTTAGGTTGTGGGCATTATCCTGCCTAATTTGATATCATTCTTCAAGTTCACTTTGGTTGTTTGCAGTGTCTGGATGTTCTCATTGAGGAGTATCAGTCAAAGTTTCTATCTGTGTCTCTTTCCTTTTCATTATTTATTTATTCACATGAAATAGCATTGCCTTCCACATCACTGGAGTTCTTTGTAAATCTGGGGAATTAGCAGTTGTACACAATATAGTGTGTTGTGAAACAGTATTAGGATATTTTGAGTGATGTGTTGTGATTGACAATGTAACTTATTTTGAATAGAGTGACTGCTATTTATTTCTGGCTGGCATGCCTCAGATGGCACAAAGTTTTGTCATTTTCCTGTGTACATATATAAGTCTCTCCCATTTTATTGTGAATCTCTAATGTAATAATGATGACCACCATTTGCATTTATTACTGTATTTCTTTTTCTTTTATTTGGAGTCTGAATAATATATATTATATATTATATGATTGTATGATATCTTTCATCATAGAGTTGCTTGCACAGATCTCTTCGCTAGCTTGTGATGGACACTGACTTACATTGTTGTGTTTAAAGGCAGCAGTTAAGGAGGTTGTGCTTGTTGTGTTGTGTCTCCCTCTTTATTCCAGTGGTGAAATGGTACAACATAGGTTGTGGAGAAGGAGAAAAAAGAAAAAACCTGGTTGATTAGTACGAGTAAGAAAATTGTGTGAGTATGAGATGAGAAACAGCTTGTGTTGTCACTGCAGGAGA
This sequence comes from Penaeus monodon, assembly GCF_015228065.2. Taxonomy (NCBI): domain Eukaryota; kingdom Metazoa; phylum Arthropoda; class Malacostraca; order Decapoda; family Penaeidae; genus Penaeus; species Penaeus monodon. Next base: position 892,803 of record NC_051423.1, on the reverse strand, counting down.
TCTCGAGTGGAATTTCAGTTTCAAGGTTGAAGGATTTGAAAGCCTTGCCAAATTAGATCTGTCAAGTCAAATATTTTCATATCAGAGGTTATGGAAGGAGTCTCACACCTATGATATTGTGCATCTACCATATAAGGAAATTGCCTGGAAGAATTGAGAGACTCACAGTCCTTGGTTGCTGGTGAAGGCTTGTTTAGGGAACTTTTGTCATACATTCCAAGGGCATTATGGTGCATTTGGCATTGGATCATTTGGTGGTTTGATTTTCCTTGTTTTTTCTTGTATGTTGCTTTCCATAGTGTAGATTCATCTAGTGTTTTATGATATTAGCTCAAGAGGTGCAGAAGTGGTTTAGTTTTCATTCCCAAATAGAATAGTTTAGATTATGCTTATAGATATGTATATACATATATATCATTGTTTAACATGTGGTCCAATACCAAGAAAGTTTTAGTTTTAAATGAGTGAAATGGCACATATTACCAAATCCATTTTCTTCGGTGAATGAGAAGTAATTTTGAGGATAGCCACTTTCATTACTTTCTAATCCAGCAACTATTTGTTCCTGGAAACTTATTCAGTGAAATAATTCTTGTGTTTCTGTACTGAGAGTTAAGCTGTGATTTTTTTATCCTGTGAGTTTTAGTTACAGTTTCTAGATAAGGTCATAGGTAGATATTTATATATTTGGTAAAGAAACTGCATTTGTCATACAAATGAAGTTCCCTAAACATAAATTTAGCTTGTACAAGCTCAGTCAGACTTCAGATAGTTTCAAACATCTTCACTCAAGATGCTACAAATGACCCAAACTGTCGATGTGGTAGAGGATCTTTACTAAATAGTGGGATGCCGAGCAAACCAGTTTTGTTGCCTCCAGGTAACACTGGCTGAGGATAGCCAGTCCCATCACTTTGTGTGTTTGTCATTCATTTTCACATTTCTTGAACCATATCAGAGTACCAAGAACTTGGGGACTGTAAAGTTTTTTGTTTTTTTTTATCTGAGGGGAGAGATTATAAAGTATATTGTTACTATGAATTTTCTGTTACTTGGGGAGTGGGGAAACCCCTTAACTGTATTATTTAATGTAATTTTGCATCTTATTTATTTTTTGGCAGAACATTTCAGATGATTCTCTATGATTTCATACAAAGCTTTTTGTCACTGTTAGATCTATTTTATCTCCATAGAAATCCCTTTTGCATGTCTTAGTCCTGAAAAAAAAAATACAGTCAAGGGGTTAACAAAAATTATTTGCATAAATAAATGGTTGTAGATAAATGGTAATTTTGAGATTTCATTTTCCTTAAATCTGTAAATGTTGTACGCACAATACATTAATACACAAACACATTCATACAAACAAGTTTGCCACATAAACTCTCACAAAACTGATCTAGTAACACAGACAAACAATCAAACAAACACATGCACAAACGTCATTTTTTATTTTACTGCATATAGATTAAAAAAAAAAAATGTCAATAGCAAATCAGTTCTGTTTTATAGTATTACATAAGGAAAAAAAGACTACTTGTAAGCTACACTTAGCTTAAGTTGTAAATAGGTTGCCTTTATTTTATATATAAACTTAAATTAAAGTGGAATTTGAAAATACCTGTCATAGACATCGAAAATGCCTGCCATAACAGATTGGATTTCAGTTAAATATAATGTAAATCAGTGAGAAAAAATGAATTTCTCCATAATAAATGTTTCATGATATCTTAAAATATGGACATTCACACACAGTAAAGACTAGGAGGGAGTGATTCAGCTTGGTAACTTTTAGAGGTTCCGGTTGGCAAATAACAAAGAATGTTACTGTGCCTTTCATATAAATAGAGATGAGGCAATATTGGGTACATTTCCTTAACAATAACTATTTTTACACTGAAGGAATTACTAAATGTGAACAAATGTATGATGATTTCAAGCTGAAAGAAATGAAAAAGCCGTGGAAAGCAGCAGTAGATCTGACATGACAGTAAGGATGTGAAGAAGTAAAAATAGAGAATTCAGTCTTGGGTTTAAATGCCTAAGAATTGGTATCCCCAAGAGAAGAAGTATTAGAAGTAATATTAAGTCTGTTTTAGTTATCAGTTAACCACGTTTGACTAAATACCACGGGATTAAGAGCCTAAAAGTAGTGTTTGGCTTTGTAAGTGACAGGTTTAATACCGCAAGTGATCAGATTGTTGGGAGTCATAGTTTGTTTCATATCTTCTAAATATGATGATGGTGAGCAGTTTAAGGGGAATGTAGCAGCAACAATGAATAGGTTTATAGTAATGCGAGTCTCGATTTAGGAGAATAATCCCATTAGGCGTCGTCTGTGGGCGTCATAAGAGTTAATTCCGGATTAAAGTTAATCCAAATACACAGTACTTGCATGGAAGATGCACGGCACCCTGCTAGGCGCACGAGTCAGTGCTATTATAAGTAAATATGCTATTTTACATGAAAAAAACGGGTATCTGTAATGGCAATTAGCATTCACCCTCTTCAAGTTTCATATAAAAATATAGATTATATACATATACGCTAGTGTTATATCACGCTGATATATATCTGTGCCAATACAAATAAATTTATATAAATTACTTCACATAGCCTATGAATATTATAGACAACCGAAATGAAATTGATAATATCAATTTATATTCGCGGAAGTTTTCACCGAGAATTTTTTCTCGGGGCACGGGAAGGGTAGTTTTTTGTTAGCGAGATCATGATGTTAAATGTCTACGCGGTTTAGAAGTCACAATAGGTTAAAGAATCAGGAAGTTTGTGTACTCTGAATTTGAAACCTAATAATGTTGTTATGAAAAGCATTTTTTTTTATTCGATCATTATATTGCATAAGTTTGGAATGCTTTTCCAAACTGGAATTAATGTTGACTTTTCTGTGTCTGTAAACTTGAATTCTCTCTAGGATTTTCTTTTCGTTTTTCTTTTCAATGCTGAGAGTTGTATCTGCAGTATGAATACCCAGCAACTTATAAAAATATATATTGATGACTTTTCACATACATCTTTAAACACGAAAATGTCAGAATTTGTTTCGTTATTGCTTATCATAAACATTTGGACATGGTATTCCCCCGTTATAGTTGTCTAGCCTTTATCCCTCAAGGGGATCCTAAGGGGTAGACTGTTTCTCTCCCCAACATCCTCCAGGCTTACCATGGCCAATAATGATGTTATGCCGTTATTAGGGGCAATGAGGCTTGCCCCTTCATCAAATAGCCTCACTAATTTAAACTCTCCGGTTTCCCGCCAACAATGCCTCTTCACCGCCAGTGTTAGCCCAACTGGGCGTTTTGACTCTGCCAACACATGCCAGCTGTCCCCCCAGATGCTCTCTATGTGCCCACACCTGGTCATACTCGATTTAGACTGCCTACTCACGTGAAGCCCAGCTGACGGCCCACGATGGTTTTATTCGTCTGCCCCTACTCAAATTGATGTGGCTTGCCACTCCTCCGCATCAGACTGGTCTCACTCATACGTACCACCAGACACTCGTACAGTTTTTCTACTTACCTTCCCTAACTCCATTTAAATGACACCTCGCTCTGCCCCCCCCCCCCCTCTCCAGAACGTTCCACACCCTTTTACCTACCCACCTCACTCTACTTCCTATTTAGCCTCCTACCTCCTTTAGTCAAATTCTCTTTGCCATTCTAAACAGAACTCCTTTACTCACCCCTCCCCACCCACTCCTCACAGAAACTTCACTTTTCTAAACATCATCCTACTTTGCTCATCTCGACACCATCCCTCTTCCCTCTCAAAAATCTTTCCACAAACTCCCACCCTCTCACAACTCAAAGTGACTGCCGATATCCATCCTCCTCCTACTCATATTCCCCCTCCACCCTTCCTCCTACTCCCCAACACAGCCCAACATTTGTCCTCCCTAGGCATACGTGGAAACATGGGTGTCTTTATAAAGTCTTTCCTCTCCAAACGTACTTTCCAGGTCAAAATTACTTCTTCCACATCATCCTTTCCTCAGTTCGAAGGCGTCCACAAGGCAGTGTGCTCAGCACCGCTTTATTCCTTCTTGCCATTATTGACATTGTCTCAGTTTTACCACCAGGAGCCCGATCATCACTATATGTTGATGATTTAACCATCTTCGCCTCTAACACATTCATACCAGATCACCACCAATTCCTTCAGTCTGCAATATCATCAGTCCTCCTAGGCCACTAACCATGGCCTCCGTGTTTCTATCTCCAAATCTTTCTCCATCCTTTTCTCTCGCGCACATGTAGGTCCCCAACCTCCATCTTCTTATATGGCGCTCCACTCCAATACCATTCCTCTGGCAATTCCTTGGCGTACTTTTGACTCCAAATTGCCCTGGCGAGATCATATCTTTTACCTTAAAGAAAAAGCTCGCCGCTGCCTCCGAATCTTACAAACTCTTTCCCATATATCCTAGGTCTCGGAATGCAAACCTCTCCTCCATCCTCATGTTACCTTGATCCTCTCCACCCTCGATTATGGATGCCATATCTACTACTTCTCTGCCTCATCCTCCCTCCTTGCGCATCTAGATACAGTCCACAGTTTCCGCTTAGCCCGAGGCGCCTTCCGCTCCTCTCCAGTTGAAAGTCTGTACACTGAATCAGGCATGCCATCTCTCTCTCGACGTCGTACCCTTCTATCTCTCCGATGTTATGCTCGATTCCACCAACTTCCCCTCACCAAACTATCCCACGATCCCTGCTTCCTACCTTTGCTTCTTCTCCATGTTTGCCTACTCCTTTCTCCATTCACATGGATACCCTTTCCCATTCCCCTCTTCCCCATCTCCGATCTCTTGTTTTCTGTCCATTCTGTCCCTCCATGATTTATACCTTACCCCCGTATTTGCTCCTGTTTTCCCTGACCCACCAAAATCTATATCCCCCCCGCTGTCCTCCTCACCCATTTCCTTGACCTTGTCTCCATTCATTCCTGAACGTTTTCCAGCTACGAATTATTACACCCACTTTAAGACTTCCTCTATACCCGATGGCAATCTTTCTAGTCAAGTCTCCGCATTAATAAATTACCTACTGTAAAACTATCAATCTCCTGGTCAGCTCCATTTCATCGGAACAGACGTTGGGAGACAGCTCTCGCCCGCTTACGTATTGGCCACACCCGTCTAACACACTCTTATCTGATATCACGTTCTGATCTGCCGCTGTGTTCCCTGTGTAATGTCCCTCTTTCAGTTCCACACATTCTGTTGTCCTGTCCACGCTTTGATGCAGCCTGTACCTCTGCTTTCCCCCAC
>NC_051423.1:880004-882504 GCF_015228065.2 Penaeus monodon | reverse complement strand
GACGCCTTTTTATGCGTATTATTCATTATTGCTATTATTATTATTATTATTATTATTATTATTATTATTATTGTCATTATCATTATCATCATTATCATTATAATCATCATTGCTATTGTCATTGTTATTATTATTATTATTATTATTATCATTATTATTATTATTATTATTATTACCATTCTCATTGTCATTGTCGTTGTTGATATTATTATTGTCATATCATCACTATCACTATTATCATCATTATCATTATTATCATTATCATTGTTATAATTGTTGTTTATTATTTATATTGTTGTTATTATTATCATCATTATCATCATTTTTATTAATATTATTGTCATTATCGTTATCATTATTACTTCTTTTATTATTATTACCATTATCATTATTAACATTATAACTGTCATTATTATCATCATCATCATTATCACTATTATGGTTATTATTACTATTACATTTGTTATTTTGTTCTGTCATTAATTAAGAGACAATTATCTATATTATGATAAATAAAGAAAAAAGTATTATCAAGATCGATCTTTAAAAAAAATATTATATATATGCAATTACTAGGAAGAAAGAATAAAATCATATAAATATTGTAATATATTATTACTGTACATAAACACAAGTTGATAATCTATGCGCTATTATCTTAATTAAGAAAATGTAGCAATTAAATTATACATTATTTTGACGCTGAGTAATAGAAGTATTCCATCTCATTTTCTTAAAAAAAAAAAAAAAAAAAAAAAAAAAAAAAAAAAAAAAAAAAAAAACGTAACATGTCTATACATTTAGAAGCAAACGGATTTTAAAATATTATCTCGTTTATTATCTTTTTTTTTTTCATATTACTACTGAGTGACAATATATACATACATATACATACATACATACATACATATATATATATATATATATATGTATGTATATATATATATATATATATATATATATATATATATATATATATATATATATATATATATATATATATATATATATATATAACAAGTTGTAAACTTCCTTATCTGGAATTTCTATAATTCGGCACCAGACAGGTTCTAAAGTAACTGGCTTTGTGAGCTTCAGTCGGCAGCCGTATTAACTCACAAAGCCACTGCAGATTATATTTAGCCAGTAACAGCTCTATATGTGACCTTGTTATAATATCACTATGTTAATTCAGTCTATTCACTCATTTGTACCTTAGAATATAGATAAGAAGCAAGAAATATTTATTGAAAACATAATCAGGGTATCATTTATAGACTCGTGTGTATGATAGAATAATAATGATAATAATAGTAATAATGATAATAATAAAAGTAATAATGAAATAATAATAATAATAACAATAATAATTATAATAATTATGATAATAATAATAATAATATAAAAACAAACAAACAAACAAGGACTCTCAAAAAAAAGAGAAAAAAATCGAAAAACAGTATATAAAAAATTACGCAAAATCTACCCTGCGATTTATTGATCTACATTACAATTTCACCATATATCTATTTTCACCATTCACTATTTACAATTCGAGCAGAATCCAGCCATTCAAAAAAATTGCGTAAAACTCACCTTTCGATTTAATTATTTTGTTGATTACCACCTCACTTTAAAATTATCTATATATGGTGAAATATACATTTTTGCTTCTACATATGGTGAAATATACATTTTTGCTTCTGCATATGGTGAAATATACATTTTTGCTTCTACATATGGTGAAATATACATTTTTGCTTCTGCATATGGTGAAATATTCATTTTTGCTTTTATATCTATATCTATATCTATCTATCTATCTATCTATCTATCTATATATATATATATATATATATATATATATATTATAATAATTATTATTATTATTGTTATTTTTTTATTTTTTATTTTTTGCTAAGTATACCATCGTGTTCTGTGCTGCTGTTTCAAGCCCCCCCCCCTCCCACGAAACGAGGCGAAGCGAAGGTTTAATAGCAAAATAAGCATACTTGTAAGACTGCCTCAGTGTTACGTAGCTGCCTCGCCTTAAATTATTTAGATGATGAAATATAAATATTTTTTTTCATTCGCTTAGTACACCATCGTGTTCTGTGCTGCTGTTTCAAAGTACCTCCCTCCCCCCCACGAAGGTTTAATAGCAAAATAAGCATACTTGTAAGACTGCATCGGTGTTACGTAGCTGCTGACTCGACTGTAAAAGGTTTCCCACGACTATGGAAAGTAACGCCTTGTGGACATTATCCCGCCATACGTGGATATATATTTCTTTTTTTCTCTCTCTAAATGTTTTTTCTTTGCTTTTTTTTCTTGTTTTTTTTTTGTTTTTTCTTTGTTTTTTATTTATTTTTTAAATTCTATGTCTTTCTTTCTGTCCGTTCTTTGTTTTTGTTTGTTTGGCGCTCTGTCTGTCTTTTTGTTTGTTTGTACACTTGTCTGTCTGTCTCTCTCTCTCTCTCTCTCTTCTCTCCCCCTTTCT
>NC_051423.1:860553-865553 GCF_015228065.2 Penaeus monodon | reverse complement strand
TTTTTTTTTTTTTTTTTTTTTTTTTTTTTTTTTTTTAAGAAAATGAGATGGAATACTTCTATTACTCAGTGTCAAAATGATGCATAATGTAATAATTGCTACATTAGATTTTTTAAATTAAGATAATAGCGCATAGATTATCAACTTGTGTTTATGTACAGTAATAATATATTACAATATTTATATGATTTTAATTCTTTCTTCCTAGTAATTGCATATATATAATATTTTTTTTAAAAATCGATCTTGATAATACTTTTTTCTTTATTTATCATAATATAGATAATTGTCTCTTAATCAATGACAGAACAAAATAACAAATGTAATAGTAATAATAACCATAATAGTGATAATGATGATGATGATAATAATGACAGTTATAATGTTAATAATGATAATGGTAATAATAATAAAAGAAGTAATAATGATAACGATAATGACAATAATATTAATAAAAATGATGATAATGATGATAATAATAACAACAATATTAATAATAAACAACAATTATAACAATGATAATGATAATAATGATAATGATGATAATATGATAGTGATTTATTATACAATAATAATATCAACAACGACAAAGACAATGAGAATGGTAATAATAATAATAATAATAATGATAATAAATAAATGATAAATAATAAATAATAATAATAATAACAATAATAATGATAATGACAATGATACTAATGATCACAGTAATGACACTGATGATGATAGTAACAATACATAATAATAATAAGATAGTAAATGGTAATAATAAATCAATAACAATCTAAATAATACGCATAAAAAGGCGTCATGTGTATAAAATTTAATTACGGACCCTGCAAAACACCACCGCTTTGTTCAAGGCGAGCATGGCAGTATTATCACAAGTCTCATGAACAGTTACATTTTATAAGGAACACGAGAGTTAAACCACTTCTTTTATATTTTGATTTTACTACTCATGGTCGCTCCAGATGGCGGAAGGGGAGCCAGGGGAGGGGAAGAGGGGGGAAGAGGGGGTAATGGTAGGGGGGTGAGGAGGGTGACAAAAGAGGAAAGAAAGCTTAATATCTGGACGTTTTAGGCAACTGCTCTTGGTAATTCCAGGGAAGTAGGAAGATTTTCGAAACATGGATGAGACATGTGAAGAGAGGAGAAGTGGGTAGACAGTGAGATATATGGAGATAGAGGATATATGTATATTCACACTTACACACACACACACACACCACACACACACACACACACACACACACACCACACACACACACACACACACACACACACACACACACACGTATATATTATATATATATATATATATATATAGATATTAATATAATATATATATTTATTTATTTATTTATATAAATATGAATATATTTATATATATAAAATATTCACACACACACACACACACACACACACACACACACACACACACACACCACACACACACACACACACACACACACACACACACACACACACACACACACACATATATGCTGAACCGTATTCATGTTGTAAATGTATTACTTCGTATTTGCTGGGGAAGATACCAGCAGACTAGTGGGCTCCCCCCTGAGTGCAGTCATGGAGACGCTGGAGAAGGATAACTACAAGGATATAATCGCCTGACAATCAACTTGGCTGCTTCGTTACGTAGATAATGTCCTCGTCATAGTCCCCAGATAGTTTGTGCTTGCAACATACACTGACGTGGCTCAACTCCGTTCACGAGGAAATCCAGTTCACCGTGGAGGTGAGGATCAGAAATTACCTTTCCTGGACACTCTGATCCATTGGGGTGACGATGCCTACGTTTCTCTGCATACAGAAGCCTACAAATAAAGATGATTATAACCCATTACTACTCCGCCCATAGCAACAAAACAAATTCTGGTGTTGTAATTGGCTTCTTCCTCAGAGCACTGAGGATCTGCAGCCATGAATTTCTTGAGGATTTAGGTGGCCTATGTAATTAATTTCATCATGAAACCAAATATCCCAGAGGCTTCCTGCTAAACCTCAAAAGAAGGCGGAGAACATACTCGCAAGATCAGACCCCGCACCCTCTTCTAATAATGTTCTCATATTACCGCCATGTAACATTTCCCAGGCGATCACCAGATACTTCGGAAAGACAGTGAGAATCGCAGCACATCCGGGGAGAAGATACGTGACTTAATACGAGACAGAAACAGTCCGAAAGCAACCCTAACAGTGTTGTGTATCGCATACCCTGCAGCAGATGCGACACACATACTTTGGTGAGACAGGCCGTGTTTCAGCACCAGGATCAGCGAACATCGAGCTGACATCCGTCGCCAAAGACTTCCATCGTCATGGTGGTACATGTAGATGAAGCTGGACATCTACCGAACTGAAAGGAAGCAGAAATAGTCCATGGAAGACTGAACAAACAAAAAAGAAAAATTATGGAAGCAGCATACATCGCGACGGAGAATAATGCCAACACAGCACCGGTCAGATTCAACTATCCAAGGTCACGGCAGCAATTACACGAACAACGAGTGGGAGGGCACACTCGTCGGTGTTTCGTCAGCTCTGTAATTTCTTAGAGTATGTATTTCTGACGAAGATACAATCGAAAGTCTTGTATTGTGAAGATATTCATTCCATTTCATACCTTTATACATATATGTATATATACCACACACAGTATATTATGTGTCTAGGCTGCATATATATATATGTTATATGTATATATATTATATATACTATATTATTATGATATATATATATATATTATATATATGTATATTATGTATATTATATGTAATATATATAATATATATTACATATTATCTATAATATCTCATATATATATACTATATATATATGTATATATATTATATCTACTATATATATATATATCGTTACTATCTTATTCTAACCTACATCTATAATATATATATAATTATCTCTATATATCTATATCATATATATATATATATTATCTATACACAACACACACACACACGCACATATATTATATATATATATAATATATATAGTATATATATATATATATATCTATATATATATATATACTTATATATACATATCTATACATATATATACTAATATATACTATATATATACACATGCATATATATATATATATATATATATATATATATATATATATGTATATATTCATACATATATGTATAAAAGGTATGAATGGGAATGAATATCTTCACAATACAAGACTTTTCGATTGTATCTTCGTCAGAAATACATACTTCTAAGAAATTACAGAGCTGACGAAACACCTGACGAGTGTGCCCTCCCACTCGTTGTTCGTGTAATTGCTGCCGTGACCTTGGATAGTTTGAATCTGCCCGATGCTGTGTTGTCATAATTCTCCGTCGCGATGTATGCTGCTTCCATATTTTTGTTTTTTTGTTTGTTCAGTCTTCCATGGACTATTTCTGCTTCCTTCCAGTTCGGTAGATGTCCAGCTTCATCTACATGTACCACCATGACGATGGAAGTCTTGTGGCGACGGATGTCAGCTCGATGTTCGCTGATCCTGGTGCTGAAACCACGGCCTGTCTCACCAAAGTATGCTGTGTCGCATCTGCTGCAGGGTATGCGATACACAACACTGTTAGGGTTGCTTTCGGACTGTTTCTTGTCTCGTATTAAGTCACGTATCTTCTCCCCCGATGTGCTGGCGATTCTCACTGTCTTTCCGGAAGTATCTGGTGATCGCCTGGGAAATGTTACATGGCGGTAATATGAGAACATATTAGAAGAGGGTGCGGGGTCTGATCTTGCGAGTATGTTCTCCGCTTCTTCTGAGGTTTAGCAGGAAGCTCTGGATATTTGTGTTTCATGATGAAATTAATTACATAGGCCACCTAAATCCTCAAGAAATTCATGGCTGCAGATCCTCAGTGCTCTGAGGAAGAAGCCAATTACAACACCAGAATTTGTTTTGTTGCTATGGCGGAGTAGTAATGGGTATAATCATCTTTATTTGTAGGCTTCTTGTATGCAGAGAAACGTAGCCATCGTCACCCCAATGGATCAGAGTGTCCAGGAAAGGTAATTTCTGATCCTCACCCTCCACGGTGAACTGGATTTCCTCGTGAACGGAGTTGAGCCACGTCAGTGTATGTTGCAAGCACAACTATCTGGGACTATGACGAGGACATTATCTACGTAACGAAGCAGCCAAGTTGTTGTCAGGCGATTATATCCTTGTAGTTATCCTTCTCCAGCGTCTCCATGACTGCACTCAGGGGGAGGCCCACTATTCTGCTGGTATTCTTCCCCAGCAAATACGAAGTAATACATTTATCAACATGAATACGTTCAGCATATATGTTGTGTGTGTGTGTGTGTGTGTGTGTGTGTGTGTGTGTGTGTGTGTGTGTGTGTGTGTGTGTGTGTGTGTGCGTGTGTGTGTGTGTGTGTGTGTGTGTGAATATATTTATATATATAAATATATTCATTTATATAAATAAATAATAATATATATATATATATTTATATATATATATATATATATATATATATATATACTGTGTGTGTGTGTGTGTGTGTGTGTGTGTGGTGTGTGTGTGTGTGTGGTGTGTGTGTGTGTGTGTGTGTGTGTGTGTGTGTGGTGTGTGTAAGTGTGAATATACATATATCCTCTTTCTCCAATTATCTAACTGTCTACCCACTTCTCCTCTCTTCACATGTCTCATCCATGTTTCGAAATCTTCCTACTTCCCCTGGAATTACCAAGAGCAGTTGCCTAAAACGTCCAGATATTAAGCTTTCTTTCCTCTTTTGTCACCCTCCTCCCCCCCCTACCATTACCCCCCTCTCCCCCCTCTTCCCCCTCCCCCTGGCTCCCCTTCCCGCCATCTGGAGCGACCATGAGTAGTAAAATCAAAATATAAAAGAAGTGGTTTAACTCTCGTGTTCCTTATAAAATGTAACTGTTCATGAGACTTGTGATAATACTGCTTCAATGT
>NC_051423.1:854535-860453 GCF_015228065.2 Penaeus monodon | reverse complement strand
TTTTTTCCTCCTCTCTCCCCTTTTCCCCCCTCCCCTTCTCTCTCTTTTCCCCCTTCTCTCCCCTTTTCTCTTTCTCTCTCTCTTTTCTCCCCTTTTTCCCTTCTTTTCTATCTTTTTCTATTTTTTTCTCTCTTTCTCTCCTCATTTCGCGTAATGGAGCTGGAGGTTAAAAGGGACCCTGTCCACAAAAAAAAACAACTACTTTCACTTTCGCGTCGCTTATTTTTAAGCTTTTTTTTTTACTTTGGAAATTTTATCATTTTTCGACAAAAAACAAATGTTTATTAGGAACTGCAGAGAGAGAAGAGAGAGAGAGAAGAGAGAAAAGGGAGAGAGAGGAGAGGGAGGAAAAGAGGAGAGAGGAGAGAAGGGGAAAGAAAAAGAAGAAAAAAGGAAAAAAAAAAGAAAAGACAGAACATAAAAAAGGGTAAAATGAAAGCGAAAACGGAACGGAAGAAGAGAAGAAGTTAAAAAAGGTTGACAGAAAAACGAGAAAGGGAAAAGGAGAGGGAAGAAAACGGGATAGATTGCGTGTATATGCGTTTTAATGAAAAAAAGTTTGAGCAAATCCAGAAATTGCTTGGCCCCCCGTTTTTTAAAAAAGACAAAAAAAAAAAAAAAAAAGAAAAAAAAAAAAAAAAAAAAAAAAAAAAAAAAAAAAAAAAATTTTTTTTTTTTTCCCCCCCCCCCCCCCCCCCCCCCCTTCTCTTCCTCTCCCCTCTCTCTCTCCTCTCTCTCTCTCCCCTTTTCTCCCCTTCTCCTCCCTCTCTCCTTTCTCTCTTTTCTCTCTCCCCCTGACGTTTGCTATATAACTCAAAGAAAATAATATGCAATCCCGTACAAAACAAGGAAAGAAAGAAAACAGGACAGTAAACACGTTATTTTTCTTTTCTTTTTTCTTTTTTCTTTTTTTCTTTTCTTTTGTTAATAAGCAGTTGATATTCACATACAGGCACTGGCCTGACCTGAGAACGGGGCCCCGGGTTTTGAGGAACGTTTGCAATGCGCTTTCATTCCTTTTCGTATTTTAGAGAAGAAAAGAAGGAGGAGAGAAAAAGAGGAGGGGGGAGGGGGAGAAAAAAGGTGGAAGGAGAGAGAGGGGGAGATAGGAAAGGGGAGGGAAATAGAAAAAGGAAAAGAGGGAAGAAAAAGAAGGGGAGAGAGAAAAAGAAGAGAAGGAGGGGGGGGAAAAAGAACAAAGAGAGAGAGTGGGAAAAAAAAGACGAGATAGACAGACAGACAGTCAGAGACAGAGACGATGAATGGAACAATAAATTAACAGTGAACAGATGTTCCTAAGGAGTCTTTATCTGTGTTGATAAGATAATGCACACAAACAGTGCCATGCCAGTGTGCTTGCAGTGCCATCCTCTCTCTCTCTCTCTCTCTCTTTTTCCTCCTCTCCCCTCCTCTTTTCTCTCTCTCTTCTCTCTCTCTCTCTCTTTCTTCTTTCTTTTTCTTTCTCTCTCTCTCTTCCTCCCCTCTCTCTCTCTCTCCCTCCTCTCTCTCTTCTCCTCGTCCCCTCTCCCCTGTCTCTCTCTCTCTCTGTCTCCTTCTCCCTCTCTCTCTCTCTCTCTTCCTCTCTCTCTCTCCCTCTCTCTCTCTTCTCTTCCCTTTTTTCTCTCTCCCTCTCTCTCTCTCTCTCTCTCTTTCCCTCCCTCCCTCCCTTTGTCTATCTGTCTGTCTCTCCCTCTCTCTCACTCCCTCTTTCTCTCTCTCTATCTATCTATCTATCTATCTATCTCTATCTATATCTATTTATCTCTCTCCCTCCCCCTCTCTCTCTCTCCCCTCCCCTCTCTCTCTCTCTTTTCCTCCCTCTCTCGTCTCTCTCTCTCTCTTTTTCTCTCTCCTTTCTTTCTCTCTCTCTCTCTCTCTCTCTTTCCCTCCCTCCCTTTGTCTATCTGCCTGTCTCTCCCTCTCTCTCCCTCCCTCTTTCTCTCTATATATCTCTCTATCTATCTCTTTATCTATCTCTCTATCTATCTATCTCTAACTATATATCTATTTCTCTCTCTCCCTCTCTCCTCTCTCTCTCTCTCTCTCTCTCTCTCTCTCTCTTCTCTCTCCCATTATTATCATCATTATTGTTGTAGTGCTGATGACAGAAGTGATCGCTTGAGGAAATATATGAATAGATTATTGAAAGAATATCAGAAAATTCCGAGAGGACGATTAAAACCACTTAATAGTTATTTCTGCATGTCCCTCTTCTCTTTATAAGCCTTAAGTCCATCGTTCATCGAATATTAATATTTGATTTCCTTGCTACGCATTCCATTCTTCAATTATTATTCTGCGTTTTTATTCTTTTTATTCCTTTGTCTGCGGCCCTGTTATATAAATACATTTATTTTATCTATCATGATTCCCACTAATTGTCTCTTTCGCGAAATCAATCAGAGCAGTAATATATTCGTAATTAATAATTAATGCTCCCTTATGTAGTAGCCTCCTTCGGGGAAAAGAAAGAAAGACAGGAGAAAGAAAAAATAATGTGAAGGGCATACTGATGGGGATTTTGAGTGCACTGTTTGACTTTTTCTCGTTCAACTGTTCAACCTAGACATGCGCATGCAACATGGCTTCACTTTTTTTTTTGTCAATTTTTTTTTTTTTTTTTTTTTTTTTTTTTTTTTTTAAGAGGATGTAATAAAAAATATATTGTTTGCTGCCTTTGGTGTTCCTTTGTCTACTCCCCCCCCCCCCCTTTTGTCCTCTCTCTCTCTCCCCCTCTCTCCCCTCTCTCCTCTCATCTCTCTCTCTCTTCTCTCTCATCTCTCTCTTCTCTCTCCCTCTCTTCTCTCTCTCTCTTCTCTCTCTCCCTCCATTTTCTTCTTCTCTCCCCATTTCTCACTCTCTCCTTTCTCCTCTCTCTGTTCCCTCTCTCTCTCTCTTCCCTCTCTCCTCTCCTCTCTCTCTCCTCTCCCTCTCTCTCTCTCTCTCCCTCTCTCTCTCTCTTTTCTCTCTCGTTCTCCTTCTCTCTCTCTTTATTTATCTGCATGTATTTGTGTACCTAACATCTGTACAAAGAATCATTATAACCAATATAGTCGTTGTTATCACAAGTAATATCACTTTAAAAAAAGAAGAAAAAAAAGTTTAAACAAAGCAGAAATAGAGAAAAATTATTCACTAAAAATCTGAATAATAATTATAATAATAGTGAAGATGGTAATGACGATGAAATTTAAAATATTGATGATGATAATGAAAATGATGATAATAGTGATAGTGATGATATAGTAATGATGATGAAAATAATAATGATAAAATAATAATAATGGTAATAATAATGATAATGATAATAATAGTGATAATAGTTATAGTGATAATAATGACAATAATAATGATAATGATAATGATCATTATCATCATTATTATTACTATTATTAATATTGTTATATATATTTTTTTATTATCATTATTATTATAACTTATTATCATTGTTACTGCCATTGCTGTTATTATTGTTATTGTTATTATTATCATTATTATCATCACTGTTATCATCTTGTTATTATCGGTTATTATCATTTTCATTATTAATAATATTATTATCATTATTTTTTGCGGGTTGTCCTATTCTTGTATGGGGTCGCTGTAACCAGGTTCTGGCAGATATATATATATATATATATATATATATATATATATATATATATATATATATATATATATATATTTTTGTTTGTTATGTTTTTTTGTTTATGATAATAATGATGATACTCATGATAATATTTATTATTATTACTTTATTGTTACCATTATTGTTATAATTATTATCATTATCATCATCATCATTATTATTATTATTATTATTATTATTATTATTATTATTATTATTATTATTATCAGCATCACATCATGATAATCATTGTTTTAATTATCACCGCCACCAACATTAATTAAATCAACGTCACTATGTAACACTGCTGTTATTACTGTTACATATTCTATTACTCATATGACGTTGTATGCTATTATTAGTGCGACTCTCGGTATTACTTGTTCCAATTACATCCAATTCTTGTTATGCATTAACGCTTTATTACCAATGCATTATACAGCTATTGTCTGTATTAATCTCATTACAATTAATTAGTCTTTATATGAATATTATTTCTATATTTATAGCGTTAATACGACTCCCCACCCCCTACTCCCACCCCCACACCCCTCCTGTCTTATGGGCGATAGATAGTCATTTCCCTGAATTTTCCGGCCGGCCGATAGATGGCCCTTTTTTTTTTATTCTTGGTTCTCCGTCCGGCCGATAGATGGCGCGTATTCTTAGTTCTCAATCCGGCCGATAGGTGTTCTTTTTGTTCTTGATTATTATTATTATTGTTTTGATTAAAATATTGATAATTGATGATTAATGGGCGTGTGGTTTCTTCATTATCCATCCAGCCGATAGATAGCGCGTATTCCTACTTCCCCGTCCGGCCGATAGATGGCGCGGATCTTTAGTTCTCCGTCCGACCAATAGATGGCCACACATCCCCCCTCGTAACTCCCCGCGCGGCCGACAGATGGCGTTGGTGCGGCCGGAACGATCAAGTTGTCAACAAAACCTGGGAAGCGACAGGAGCCTCGGCCGACTTTATGCCTTTGAGGAGGGAAATTTCGGCATTTCGGCGTCGTTGAGAGCCCGGAGGGAGATCATTCCGAACAGGTGAGGCGTCGGGGGTGAGCGTGGCGTCGATTCGGAGGCGAGAAGGTCGGGAAATGAGGGTCAAAACGCCGAAAAACATGAGGCGGGGGAGGGGGAAAAGTCGTGTTTGTTTTGGGTGCGTTTCGGGAGCCTAGTGTTTTTCCCCCAAAAGATAGTGGTTTAAACGTCATTATTTTTCCTTCTTTTAGTCGCTTATCGAATGTCACGTGATAGTGAGTCATTCACTGGCTGAGCGGAGCGTAATAAGGACGTATTCCATCGCGGAGTCGCGGTGAAATAAGGTGAAAAGAGGCTCGTTCTGGAGAAGCTGTGGCTATTTGCCTGAAGGATTTACCCAAAAGGAAAAGGGTTATTAAGTACCCGATTAGGAGAAGGAGACCGTCGTCCAAGGATTAAGGATGTCCGTAGTTGTTCTTAAATGCACAGTGTGTTGACAGGAAAATCGTGAGCAAGTTTACAAGGAAAAAAATGTATCATATAGAATTGCTTCATCTTGGAGGAAAGCTTGAGTTTTTATCAGAATTATTATTATTGTTTTGTTTTATAATTTTATTGTTTGTTGCTATTATTATTGTTACTATCAGGATTTTTATTATACATTATTATATTATTATATCACTATTTTTTTGCAATGCTATTTATCCATGATAAGAAGTTCATTAAGCAGTATTGTGGACTCGGCTTAACATCCTAGTCCCACAATCATTGTACAAGATAGAGCTTGGATTGTTCCCGCATGTGACTAAATCACCACAGACTTGAAGATCTGTCTTACAAGTAGGAGGAGGAGGTTTATATGCTTTTGGTGGTGGACAGGGGCGTGGTAGACTCAAGCCTAAATGTCTAAAACTCTGACATGGCTTTACCTTTACATTGCACGAAGTATCATTATACAGAATAGTTTTGTCTTTTGACTATCTAGCCAAGAAATTAGATTTTGTCACTGTTTGCTTGGCATTCTTTTAAGTTTTCCAGAAAAGCTTCACGTCGCTGTTATTACAGAACCAATTGTGAAATGGCAAGCTGGGTTATACAAAACAGAATTAACTGCCTGTTGTGCTGTAGTTTATTTGGCCGGTGTTACTTTTTCTTATTTATTCTTTTTAAGGAATGAGTCTCAAGATAGAATGCCTCCAACTTCTCTTTTTTTCTCAGAAAATAATAATGGAATAATAACAAAATATGGAGGTAGTGTATAACTAAAAACTTCCAACTCTGCACATTTTTTATTTCTCTGTTT
>NC_051423.1:831754-849435 GCF_015228065.2 Penaeus monodon | reverse complement strand
AAAAGGTAAGTGGCGGGTTTTGCTGAATGAACCGAAATTCTTGTATATTTGTTAATTATGGTCTTCAGACGTTAGACGCGAGGAATGAAGCGGAGTAAAGTGGGGTAAACACATTGATTACACTCTCAAACACGTTGCATACGAGGAAACACACTTTCCAAGCAAGCACATTTAGTCCACAATCGCATTTCCAGCTGTGAAAATAACTCCTTATTCATCGCGTGGCACTTGTTACCCTCTTCGCCGCAGCCCTGCCTTGCGTGTCCGTCGTGAGTGCGCTTTCTGCCCCCAAGTTGAAATGAGGGTAGGGAGGCGGAGGCAACAGGCCTGGACTTGACCGTGGGTTTAGGGGGGGTTGGCATATTTTTCGTGATTTTTATTTTATTTTATTTTTTTATTTTATTATTATTATTATTATTTTTTTTTTTTTTCGTGTGTGTGTGTGTGTGTGTGTGTGTGTGTGTGTTTTCATTCGAGATTTTATTTCTCCTTTGGTTTTCTTTGATCTCTCTCCTCTCTCCTTGTCTCCTTTCTCTCCTGCTTCCTCTCCTCTCTCTCTGCTCTCTCTTTCTCTCTTGCTCTTCTCTGCCCCCTTCAATCTCTACCCCTCTCCTCTCTCTCGTCCCATCTCTCTCTCCTCTCTCTCTCTCTTCTCTTCTCTCCCTCTCTCTCTCTCTCTCCTCGCTCCCTCTCTCTCTCTCTCTCCTCTCTCTCTCCCTCTCTCTCTCCCTCTCTCTCTCTCTCCCTCTCTCTCTCTCTCTCTCTCTCTCTCCTCTCTCTCTCTCATTTTCTCTTTCTCATTTTCTTTTTGATCTGTCTGTCTCTCCGATCTCCCTTTCTCTCACTTTCTCACTTTCATTGCCATTCTCTTTCCTTCCTTTCTTCCTTCCTTTCCTTCCTTCCTTCCTTCCTTCCTTCCTTCCTCTCTTTATCTCACATTCTCCCACTCGCTGACTCACAAATTCACTCGTATGCTCACTCATTCACTCATTCATCGCCTGCATTCACACAGAGTTAAGGCTAGTTCCCCTCAAAAAATCTCTGACAAGAATTTGTTTACTTGTTTGAATGTGTTTGTTTGTAGGGGCGTGTGTACTTGCTTGGGTGTAAGTCATTTTTTTGCATTCGATTAGGCTCCCTTGTCCATCTGCGTGTTGTTTTGCGTATCTATCTATCTATCTATGTTTAGTTTTATGTATACGTTTATTGTTGTATTAGTTAGTTTTATATGTTGCTGTGTTCGCGTCTGTTTTTGCGTGTGTATATGTGTGTATTTGTTTGTGTCCTGTGGGTATTTGTCTATGGTGTGTGGGTGTTTGTTTGCGTATGTGAGTTTGTGCGTTTGATAGGACGTCACTTACCTGTGGGATTTGTTGCAAGAGGTCGGGGTGGGGATGGAGAGGGGTGGGGGTGAGGGGGGGTTGCTGGGAATCAGGTGGGGGTGGGTAACGTCAGTAAATAGATGGATGAATGTATGTATATTTATGCGTATGTATATACATACGGACACACGCATACGCACAAGCAGACGCATAGAGACGAGAATAAGCACATAACCAAACAAACAAGTATGCTCATGCACACTCACTCGTTCACTCGCACGGACGCACACGCACACGCACACGCACACGCACACGCACACGCACACGCACAGGTACACACACACACACACACACACACACACACAACACACACCACACACACACACACACACACACACACACACACACACACTGTATACACACACACACACACACACGTATACACACACACACACATACACACACACACATGTATACACACACACATACACACACATACACACACACAACACACACACACCACACACACACACGTTACACACACCTATAGACACACACACTTCACACACACACACACGTTTACACACACACACACACACACACACACACGTATACATACACAACACACACACACACACACACACACACACACACACACACACACACACACACACACACACACACACACACACATATCCATATCCATACACTCATGTACATGTGCATACAAATACATATTCAATAAAAAAAATGGTGGGGAGGGGGGGGGCGTGCAGGTAGAGGTGTGAACAGGCAGACATTAATGCTTTTGTTGATGTTCCAGGTGGTATGTTGTGGTGAGCAAGCAGTGAGCGAGTGATGCTGGGGGGAGGGGGCAGCTGCGGTGGGCCAGTTTCATGGTGGTGCAGCGAGGTGTGGAGGTGCTCCCCAAAAGTGGCCCCGGACATTGCATCATCAAGTGCAGAGATGGCCAACTGTGACCAGTGCAGCGTCAAGTTTTCACTTCTGAAGAGACGGGTAAGGATTTCGCTCTTCATCCCTTTCTTTCTTTCTTTCAATCTTCTGTATTTTTTCCTGCTTCCTGCTTTCCGTTTTTTCTTCTTCTTCTTCTTCTTCTTCTTCTTCTTCTTCAGTGATTTCCCATTTAGATTCATGTAATTATTAGAAGTATCAGCTATTGATTTGTAAAATATAGTCAGTTAGCCAGTCTTATGATCATTGCCTGGGATTAATTCTTTGTCGTACTTTTCAGAGAACTTGTGCCAATTGCCACCTTGTCTTCTGTAGCTCTTGCATAAAGACAGGCATTGGAGGGACGAGAAAATGCAACAAATGCATAGTGTTATCGCAGTGGCCTCTTGACATCTCTGAGGTGGGAGCCTTGCGTGTCAAGGACCTGAGACAGTACCTCCAGTCACAGCATATCAACAGTACAACATGTACAGGTTTGTATTTGTGCCTCTCTCTGCTTTCTGAAAAGAATGAAAAGGGAGAGCCTGTTTTATTTTTCTTTTGCTTGTTTGTTCTTTCTTTTATTGGAAGATCTTTACAAATATGTGATGTTTTGAGGGTATGATATAGCTTCTGTTATCTTTTAATTTAGTTTCATTTGTGGTCGATTATAGCATTTTTCAAATGCTTTGACAGAGAAGCGAGAGTTGATCGAGCTGGTGACTCGCCACATTTGCAGTCAGCGGCGGATGTCAGATAGTGCGAGACAAAATACAGGTGCTGGGAGTGGGAGCATCTTCTCGAGCACAGCGCGACCGCCAGTGTTTAAGCCTCCCTCTTCCAACATTACACGGGATGATGGCATTAGGGTGCGGCCAAGCAGCACGCTAAACAGCGACAGTTCGGGCAGCATACGAGTTAGGCCACTAGACAGCATAAGAGTGAGGCCAAGTCGCTCGCTCTCTCCTGATTCTAGTGAATATGATCCGGAGATGGATTTGGGCATTAGGGTGTTTGCGTCGGATGGCCAGGCAGGCCAGCAGGAACGTGTGAGCAGCACGTCACCCATCAGCATGGAGGGCTGTTCTGAGAGCACAGAGGACAAGTGCTCGCAGTGCCCCAGTGAAGACTGTACAGCTTCCTCTTGTAGTTTAGATTCCTGTCCCAACAGAGCATCTAGTCAACCCATGCCGTGCACCTTGCATAATGATTCCTCAGGGCAAGACAGCATTGAGGATGTAAGTGCCACAAATGACCTGCAGTTACCAGACTCCACCAGCATGCTGGAGGAGATCCCAGGAACAGGTGAAATTGCTCAAGATAACACTACCACAGCGCAGGAGACAGAGGTTTCGGAGCAAGGAGTCGACACCTCAGAGGCACCAGCAGTGGAGACCCCACTTGAGGCTTCTGCACCTCAGTTGGAGGATGATGCACCCATTACCACTACCATGTCCTCTTCATCAGCCTCCTCATCTACTCCTTCCACGGCTTCATCCCCAGAACCTTCAAAACCTGTAAGCGTGCGTATTTTTACCCTTTGTGTAGTATTTTACATTGTATGGGGCCGGTTATGTTTGTCTGCTCCTCCTCCATCCAAGGTAACAACAAGGCCATTGATGATTAAGACTCCATAGTTCTAAAAAAAATCTTTCTATGGTAGAGGAACTTCATATAGTTGAATCCCTTTAAATGCTGCATTACACAATGAGCCTCCTCTTGGGGTAAAGAAGGAAGCCAGTAAAAATCATGTAAAGGGCCAATAGCAAGACCTCCCACCAGTGCTAACACAGCAGGGAATAGCAGATTATTAATGAGCAGATACCCTTGGTAACACAGAGCTTTGCTGATGTAAAGTTAGCTGAAGTCAAGTGGAAAATACTTTGCAATTTCAGTAGCAGGGTCATTTGGTGGAAGTTATTATTATTATTATTATTATTATTATTATTATTATTATTATTATTAATGTTTGTTGTGGAAATACCAGTCAAGATTGTAGTAATACTTTCCCAGAATATAAGCTAGAAATCAGTAGTTGCTGTAGCCATTGAAAGTATTGAAGTCCTACATATTTCATGTTGAATTAGTTGTAGATATGGAATTTGGTTCCAGATCAGTGAAGAATCATAAAATTTTTAAGGTTAGTCAGGAACTTCATTACTTTTTTTCACCTGGCCCAGTCTGGTAACAGTGAAGAAGCCTCATAGCTGCATTGCTACCACTGCCATATAGAACACTGGTTGTAGGAGCAACAGGTCTTTCCGATGTTGGCCTGTAAAGGATGCGTTATCTTACATTCTGATGCAGATTTAACATGTCAGTAAAGTAAAAATCTGCACTAATTCAATTCAGATTAGTAAGATTATGCCAGTTCTACTTGATGCTTGTGGATGAGAGTTTTTAGAATTTATGGCTGTTTAAAGAGGCTCAAAGGCATAGTCACCAGGACCAGGTCTACGCACCTGTGTTCCTATTTACCTTTTTAAACTGTTATTCTATGAAATTTAGAAGGTTTTTTTTTATTTTTATTAGGGGTAGTATTGTTAAATATATTATGATGATAATGACAATTATAATTGTAACCTTAATAATGATAATAGTTTTTTTTCTTTTTTTTTTCTATGTTTGTATTTCTGGCAAAAAAAAAAAAAAAAAATAAATGATAATAATAAAGAATAAATAAATAAATAAATGAAATAAATCTGAAGCAAAATCAATAAAGGGAAAAAAATTGTGAAGTTCATTATTGTCATGATGTAGAGCAGTTTGTGTTATACAATCATTCAGACTTGTATTGATATAGTTTAACTGTAATTTCACACTTGCCTTGATGAAGTTTATTTTTTTTTTATATAAAGTTTCACTATTAGTAAAAAGAATAAAGAATGAAGGTCAAAGTTGAGCTTCATTCATTGTTATTTGCATCTTTGAATATGAGTTATAGACCCGGTTGCTGGTTGTATACAATGAACCAGACACCCAGTTGCTAAGAGCACACTGAGATAAGAATGAACTAGATACATAAAAGCAAAGAAGATACTAAGATAAATTCCTTCTCACCTGCCCAGCTCCCCAACAAAGTCGTCGCGCTGGCAGACCTGAAGTCGGAGGAGGATATCCGTCGTCTTAGCGTCCGCCAGTGCAAGGAACTCCTGGCCTTGCACCGGGTCAACTACTCAGGGATCACCGAGAAGTCGGAGCTGTTGAACAAGATTGACATGCTCTGGAAGGATTACCAGAACACACGACAAGGTGAGAGAAGAAGGCCCTGCTTTCTGTTTTTTTGTTTTTTTTCTTTCTTTCTTTCTTTCTTTCTTTCTTTCTTTCTTCTTTCTTTCTTTCTTTCTTTCTTTTTTCTTTCTTTCTTTCTTTCTTTCTTTTCTTTCTTCTTTCTTCTTCTTCTTTCTTTTTCTTTTTCTTTCTTCTCTTTTTGTTTTTTATGTATTCTGTTCAGGCCAGACTTTTGGTGTTATGGTTCAGCCAGATTTAAAGAAATAAGCATAATAGATTAACAGTATACAATTAGACCCTTAATAGTTGTTTTGAAGGTCAATAAACCAGATGTTATCAATAACCTCATTTCAAGAATACAACTCCCCCTTTGCCTATTCTTTTCTTGTGAAAATTTTTATGCATCATTATCTTGCAAGTTACAAGGCAGTCACTGCCTTATGTATTCATGTGTTACATTATCAAGTAAATTATATGAAAGACAGAATTGGATTGCCTTCCAATAGCAAGTCATACAGATATATAATCATAAGATAAAACGGCCTCAATAAGAACTTATATTTTATTTACGTACACACTTTAATGCTTTTGTATTTTTGCTCAGAATGATAATTTGTTCTTGCAAAAAAAAAATGTATCGATTTAAGAGCAGTTACTGAATATAATCCAACTTTGCTTTCCAGATGTTGAGGGTTTGCCAGAGGAGCTGCTGTGTAAGATCTGCATGGATAGCACGATAGACTGTGTCTTTTTAGAGTGTGGACACATGATTGCCTGTACACAGTGTGGGAAGCAGATGGCGGAGTGTCCAGTGTGCCGCCAGTATGTGGTGCGTGTTGTGCGTACTTTCCGAGCTTAAGGCAACCGGCATTTATTAGCAAAACCACTCTTTGGGGCCTTAGTTGATAGATAAGTGGATTTTTTTTTTTATTATTATTATTTTTTTTAGATCCAATAGAATTAAAACTTCAAGTGTTTAAGAATTTCTGGATAAGAATCTTATTCTATTTAATTTTATTATTATATTTTAAAATTTCTTTCCCCCACTTACTAGAACTTCCACCAGGATGTTTGACATTAATTGAATATATGAGTGTGCAGGTATTACTCTGTGCTGGCAAAGATATACCTGAATTAGGTCTAGGAAACTTTATTCCATGTACAACTTTATTTGCATATACAGTATATATTGAAGCATAACATTTACATTTACTTGAATGCTTAACAACAGGTCATTTATTTATTATAGGGATATAAGCAGAGACAGAAGCATTTATTACAATTGTTTTTATGTACTTGTAGATACAGTGAAATGCATTCACAAAAAAGTCAGTACATTGAGTGCTTGTTAAAGGTATGGTTACATATTTCACTAAAATCAGTGAAATTGGAGTTATTATGAATGCCTGGACTGATTATACCATCTTTAGTTAAGCTCATTTTTGTATTAACAAACTTTTAGGAGAAATTGAAGATCAGGAGCAATTAAAAGAAGGGAAGGGGTGATGAAACTAGTAGGAAAAGAAAATAGTAATGGCAAGGAAAGAATAATAATGGTGATAAAGATATTACTGGAGGAAAACAAAATTAATGGTAATGTTAACAAAATTATAATAAACAATGATCATAGGAGCAGCAGATGAACAAATTCACATGTAAAGGAAGTTATCACTAAATTTATTTCCAGCCAAAAGTTAAGTGATATACATATAATTTTTAAGAGTAAAATATAACCAAATTTATTATGTTAATACCAGTTTGTGCAACTTACAAGTTTTTGATTGAGAGTGAGTTTAAGCACAATTATATGATTTGCCATGTTTTTACTGCTCATTTCTTGACATGTATGTTTTTCATTTGCAATTTGTTTCACATATTTCATTTTTCTTTCTTTTGCTTTTTCTTCTCTCCTTCTCTTTGCAGTGTTTCCATTCGAATTTTTTCCTCTTTGCTGTTTGTCTGACGCCTTCTCTTGGGAAGTGTTTTTCAAAGCTTTTAACACGGTCCTTTCCAATTTCGAAGTTGTGAAGTCTTTAAAGGCTAAAAAGAAAAAACTTTTCCATTTGTATCGTTAAAATTCTCTATCAGTGTGAAAAAGGAAATTCTCGATCATAAGATCTTCACTATTTTCTACTCCTTCCTTTCAAATATAGTACTATCCAGCGTCATGAAGATTCAGCCTTGTCTAACGTATAGTCTCCTTTGCATACACTAGATTATACGAGTTAGAAGTCCGGATGCCACCTTTTTGAACCCTTAGTGTGGATGTCAAAAGGAATAGCAATATATACCTCAAACCCACTACAGTTTCAAACCTTATTTCTCGTGGTTCTCAAAAAGAAATTTCATAGAGATAATACTCTTTCCAACTACACTATACAGTCAATACTCATACGCCGTTGTTAGTGTCTGCTAGAGGTAGCTATGAAATTGCCCAAAACTACTGCATCATATTCTTTTTATGGTTGAGACATAAGAGGCGTGGGGATTGGTGTGATATATTTTCCCTCTTTCTTTTCCTCTTTGTTTGTTTTCTTCCTTTTTCCCCTCTTCTTTTTCCTCTTTATTTTCCCTCTTTGTTTTTTTCCTCCTTTCCCTTTTTTTTTTTTTTTCCCTCTTCTTTTATCCTCTTTATTTTCTTTCTTCCTTTCTCATTTTTTCCCCCTCTTCTTTTTCCTCTTCATTTTCTTTCTTCCTTTTCCCTTTCATTTTCCTTCTTCTCTTTCTTCTTCATTTTCCTTTACGAGGGAGTCCCATCATACTTCCAGTGGGCGGGCAAAGGGCCACTGGTTCCCTCTGTGAAAGCCCAAACTCGAGTCCTTGTTTTTTGTGTCTTCTGAGTTTTGGGTCCTCATTTCTTAGTTGTTTTGGCATAATATTTGTATTGGGTTTGGGAACGTCAGTGGGGGTTGGGAGGTTATATACATACAAAGGATATTGATTTTTTTTTTTTTTTTTTTTTTTTAGGTTGTTGGTTAATTGATTGATTGATTGAAGAAGGCATGTGTAAGAGAAAAGAATGAATATATTGAGAAAAACTTGATTCGTTGTGTGTTTTTTACGATTACTATTCCTGTTACATACTAGCTGTATCTTTACCGGTGCTTGATGTTCAACAGCTTCCAGTAAATAGGAAAGCCAAAGTAAATGGAGCTTGTAAATTTTTGTGAGTCCTGGTGATTCTAAAGGCTTGTACGGTCCTGTTTTACTACATTTGGTCAGAGCTTAGTTGGCTTCCTAGTAGGAGAGAAACCAAGGGCAATCACAACGGAGGCGTAGGGTCTGATCTTTGAAGTACACGCGACTTTGGTGCAGTGAGGCAGTGGCACCCCAGTTGGTCCTTGCACATTATTTATTATTATGTTTATGGTCGTTTCGTTTGTGTTATTTTTGTGCCGTTGGTGGGAATAATTATTATCGTATTAATAACCATTCAGAATGTATCTGTAAATGTATATCACAACCAAGTACAGTCTGCTTTATGTTGATTATAATAAGTCAAGTAGTTTTTAAAAATCTGGCTAGTTATAGTTACTCATATCTGCTTGTTCTGAAGAAGAATGAAAAAAAACAAGTATGAGGGAGAAAAAAGTATTATATTAAGCACAATTTACACATAATGATGTATTTACATGTCCATGTTTTCATCTATAGTTGAATATAAGCAAATTCAGAAGTCGCAAAAAAAAAAAAAAAAAAAAAAAAAAAATCACAACAAAGATTATAGGAATTCTTCTTTTAGTGATCTTGTAAGAGGTGGATTAACTTTGAAAAAATAACTCTGATTGCTACAGATGTCTCTTCTCCATTTTTCATATTTTGCACATGTTAAGTGAGATAGATGGTAAGATCTAGAATAACGAGGAAACCAGATCTCTAAGTGTGCTTGTGAAAAATTGTACAGGTTAAGATAGTACAAGTATTTGGTGTTGATGATGATCAGTTATTTATTCATTTTTTAATTATTATTATTTTTTATGTTGATAATTTTTCTACCTTAGAGATTAATCATGAATATGTTTCCTTCTCAATGTTTGTTCCTTGAAAATACACAAGCTTAAGCAGGAAATAATGGATATAATAAAACGGAGGGGAAAAAGACATTCAAAGCATTATGGTCATTACTTTTCTGTTCTGTTCTACTGGATATATTGTGCAATGATTATTGCTTTGTCTTGTATGTGGTACATTTATAACTCTGTGGGTGTTATAGTCAAGTATTATGTGTTGTGATATTTTATCCCAAAGACTGAAGTGCACCTCAGTGTTGTAAAAGGAGGTACGAGGATTTTGTTCAAGTTGCTTTGCCACTTTGCGCTGCTGATATGACGGAAGAAATTGGACTTCGATGACGACTTTGAATATTCTCAACGTTGGAAGTTTTTGTGGGCAGAGCTCAGGGTGCTTTGTTCAGAAGAGAGGCTAAGATAATAATTGTTATACAGTGAATTTATCATTATGTCATGTATTGGTATATCATATTTTTATTATTATTATATTTTTTCATAGGTATTGATTATTTATTATGGAAGTAATTGCTCATGGAATTATAATGTCCTCTGCTTGCATGGGCTCAGCACTTTAGTTGATTAACATGTATTTGTCACAGCTGTATCAGCAAGAAAAATATAATAGTTTATATGTCATATTGCATTATGTACAAATCTCTCTTTTTATTTTTACCTTTAACTCAAATGTGAAGGTAATTTTCCTGATGCTATTGAAGCTGTGATTATTGTAAACCTAACTTGTGTATTGCATTTATATACTAACAACAAAGGTGTTTTTGTTGTCTCTTACAAGCAACCATTCTGTGACATTTATTATATTGTTATTATTATTATTTTTTCTCTTCTTTTTTATCATCATAATATATTGCGATTATTTTTTTTATTATTGTTATAATTTTTTTATTATTAATTCTTATTATTGCCATCATTATGAACAGTCAGTATTTTCTTTCTTTCTTTCTTTCCCAATGATTGTGAATGACATGTTTTATTCAATATAGGAATCAATTTCAATGCAGAATTATTTCATAGTCAGAGCATGTGCCAGCCAGTCATTATGAGGTATGTCACACACTGTGACATGATGGCAACAGTTGAACGTGATGCCATTCTTACAGTTACAGTAAGGAAATTGTAAGACTGATAGGTAGATGAAAGAAAAGTCTAGGATAGATTAATGTCCGTTTCTGGGATTTGGCTTGTTATAAGTATCATGAATATTAAGGTTTGTTAAATACAGATGGCCATTTTTTTTTTTGAATGGTAAGAAAAGAAAGCTTTTTGGTTATATGAAATTATTGTCATGTAATAAAGGGTTACTTTGGATGATATTTGGATTACAACAGAAACTGATGTTGAGTGTTACATTGTAGACCAAATGAACTGAATGTGATTGGTTAAGAGTATTTTATAATGATTTATCCCTTTGTCAGTATTTCAGAGGTTAAATTCAAGCATTTTTTTTATCCTTTTGCTGAGTGTCCCAGTATTATGGGATTTTATACTTTGAAGAATATTAAATATCAGATCCAAATGCAAGTGTTCATTCTTCCTCCTTTAGAAAGGATAATGAATGAATGGAATGAATAACAGTGATGACATTGAAAAGGGAAGAACACTTATATGGCTGTATTTCAGACTACTCTGTTTACATAACAAAGACTATAGAGAATTGAACTAAACTCCCTGGAATTTATTATAGCCTATGAGAGTTGCAGTGAATAAAATGTGAACAGCTACAAAGTTATATACATGCTGGTTCAGTACGTATATAACTAATAATGCCTTCATAAAAAAAAAAAATTACCTTTCCTTTTATATCTTTTTTTTGTATACTAATGGTACAATAGAAAATGTTGATGAATCATGTTTAAGTTTAATATACTCTGTTATTTATTTTACAATGAGATGCTTATTGCATTTTTTTTATGCTTAAAATATGCATGATCCTTAAAACTTCAAGAATAAAATACTCATGTATTGTATATTACATAAAACAGTGAATAGTCAAGAAACTGATTACATGACACTTTGCTGCATGACAGAAAATAATACAATATTAGTTTTATTTCCTTTCCTCTGTTTTCTTAGTCCATTTCTCTTTGCTTTTAACACCTTTCTATCCTCTTATAGTCACTAAACATTTACTAATGGAATTTATGTACAGGAAAGGTATTACCAAACTTGTATCACTTAAAAGTCCCTCCACTGGTATTTAGAATTAATGAATATAACATGACTACTGATTACAGCTATTGTAATAGATATATGTACAGGTTTCTTCTTGTGATTTCAGTATAATATCCTTATAGAACTATGTAGACTCCCAGTGTTCTTTAAACTTGTTTGGTACGTTTAACATCATCAAAATTTTATGCTTTGTCTTTCCACTGTTGATGATTGAAAACTTTTTGATATATAGGTGTCAAGCCATGTAGATGCCTTTGATATTTATTCTTATATAAACAAGTACAGTATTTGTTATTATAGTTTTTCACATTTTACTTTTATAAGTTAAGTTTTAAGTCATTAAGTATATTATTGGTAGTATGAACATGCTACATGTGAAGTTTACATCATTCAGATCATATATTCCCAGCCTGATTATTTTTACCATGTATTAACAGTGAGAAGGTTAATGAATCACACTCCTGTTCATAGGATCTCCATTTTGCAGTTTGTAAGATTATGCTACGTATTGATAGTTTCATGGGAAGAATGTTTTAGATTCCATATAAGTTTCGTATAAATAAATTTCCATGTTCTATATTCCATATTTCTTTAACACAAACAAATTTTCAAGTCACAGCAAAAGACCAAAAGTTATATTTCTTCTTATTACATGACTTTGTCTGTGTTAGTTATTTTGAATAAATAATTTCCATTCATTCCTCTTGAAAACGTTTTACCTCTATCCCAGTGTACCTTCTTTTAACAGCCTTATCTGAGGTAAAAAAAAAAAATTATATAGATTTCTGTTCTGAAAAAGCTCATCACTTCTGAATTTCTTCTCTTTGTAATGGTAATCAAACTTTCCACTCTTATACCCCCACACAAAATATGGAAACTATTAGAATCTGATAAGGAATTACCATATATATTACTTTCATACGGACTAAGAGGTCTTTGAGTACACGCTGATAACAATTATACAAAGTGAGAAGTTGAATTGGAATATTTTTTGTATGATGTTCATTTCCACTGGAAACATTTCCATCAAAAGCATACATAGTTTATAGAAAACAAATGGCATGAATAATGTTACTAAACTACTGACGGTTCTAATGCAACAGACAAAGTGCATTACAATCCATGTAAGGCAAACTGAAGGAATGCTATTGGGATAAATTCCTGTATCGAATCTGGCTGCTTTTAATACACCCTACTTGTTAGTAACTATTTATATTTTTTAGTGTTAATATAGTATTCATATATAAAAATTGTGAAATGAAAATTATTTAACACTTACTAACCTTTTTTTTTTTTTTTTTTTTTAACTGGTTATCTGACTTTTCAGTATCCTATTCAGTGTGTCGTGGAAAAATATATGATTTAGGATAAATAATACGCAATACAAAAATCCTCACATTTATGTATGGAAGAGATATCATAAAACCAGAGCAGTCAAAATCTTCCGGCTTGGCTGCATCAGTTCACATTTTGTATACAATAAATCAGTCACCAAAGTACTACTTGTATTATGGCAATGAACTTTACAATTACCTCATTCCCACAGTGCCACAAGTCCAACCACTCAGTGTAAAGAGCAAACATGCTTCCTGTTATTTCCATATTTTCTCCTCTTTTGTTTTAATGATTACTGATTAATATACTCTAAAGCACCATGTAATGATAAAACAGTATCCCAGATGAAAAACATGAAGCAACAAACTAAATGACATTCACACATTGGAACCTGAATTCTGGAATGCCACTTGAGGGCCAATGATGTGTGTGTGTATATATATATATATGTATAGCAAGACTGTATCACAGATATGGACTGCCTAAAGAGATACATTATGTGGAATAAAGAGAGCAAAGAACTGTACAGGAAAATAAGCATCCAAAAGAAAGCACTAAATCACATACAGGTGCAATTATCTTTTTTTCTTTCTTTCTTTTTTAAAGAATTATTATTATTTTTTTTAGACGAGTTGTTTCTACAAAATAATACAGGAGGCTTATAAATTACAAAGCCTACACTTAACATCAACTCCAATAATTTGTTCTAGAAACAATAACACACATCTTTACATGTTAGCATTTCCTCAATGATATATAAATTCTCCACAACTGCATTGTTCTTATGACACTGTCTTGCTGCACACTCTTTTACTGGCAATGTTCTGTGCCTTAAATTACATACACTGATTATGTATTAAGATTATTCGAGTTTACTAATTTTAACATATGACACTTTATTAAGATTACTCAGAAGTGAAATTTAATAATTGGATACAGCTGTTGCTATCTTATATTGCACATGGAAGTATAACTTCATTGCTTAGATTGCTAGATTGTATTTTAAGAAGCAATGTCATGGAATGTGACTCCTAAAAAAAAAAATATTTAAGCTTTTCTTTTCATTCACATAAAAGCTCCACAATGAGGTATTTTCACAATCCTCAAAAGTTTAATGTTTTTTTTTCTGGACATAAATGGATTATCTTATACACATATAAGTATATATATATTATATATAATATAATATAATATAGATACATAATATATAATGTATGATATATAAATAAATAAATAAATAAGTATATGTATTCATCTATTTATTTATCTATTCAAATGTCTGCTTGTCACATTATAACTCTATCTTTTGTACCAATACACATTTAGTAGTAGAAGTGAGAGATATAAATATTGAAAACCCTGATTCAGAAATGATGACAAGTTTCATATATAGTCTCTTTGTAGAAGAAAGGTCAATAGTAATATTTAAAACAGAATATAAAAGAATGAGGGTGTAATGTTTGCCTAATATGAACACCTACAATGCCACAAATGTACCTAATAAACTGAAAACACAAACCTCCCTTTAGGCCCCAATTGTGACTTTTGAGGAGGATCGGATTCCGGGTGTTTTACAATAAAAAAGTAGTAACAAAAAGTAAAAGTAAAAAAAAAAAAGAAAAAAAATGACAGAAGAAACTCTTCGAGGTCATCATGTGTTATCTCCTCTCCTGTGCTTGGAGAGACTGAGCACTTCTTGGGCTCGGTCCTGCCACACGTTCGACTCCCTCTGGATGCGCTTCGTGTTGTTGGCTACAATTGGGTCTGCAGAGCCATAGTTTGGAGGGTTGCCATTCGGGTCGTAGCCCAGCACA
This sequence comes from Penaeus monodon, assembly GCF_015228065.2. Taxonomy (NCBI): domain Eukaryota; kingdom Metazoa; phylum Arthropoda; class Malacostraca; order Decapoda; family Penaeidae; genus Penaeus; species Penaeus monodon. The sequence continues at coordinate 834,582 of NC_051423.1, read as the reverse complement.
GCCAGCATGGGTGCGATGTTGGCCATGTCCTCGACCACATCCTTCGGGATCTGGCCGACCCACTTGCTCAGTGCGTCGAGATTCACCGGCTTCACCACTTGGTCACTCGAACGTTCGACCCTGGCGGGGGCAGGGTAAGGCAGATCAGTAAATATTTTCACATCACACACATCTGTGCATACATGGACACATCTGACAGCCTTCTATTAGTAGAACACTAAGTAATGAAAGACAGAACAAAACTGATATATCAGAAATAATCAGCAATACACCAAACTGCTATATCTGCAATAAGTCAATCTTTCAAAACAATTGGACCAAAGATCCAGCACTCACTTGGACAGGGAGACTCCACCAGGCTTGTTGACGAACTCCTCGTGGTGCAGAACAGCGTCATCCCACGGCACTTCCAGGAAGGTCAGGATCTTCTTCATCCACTCCTCAGGGTGCAGAACCAGCTGCTCGTAGTACACTGGCAAGCACCGGTCTGGCCCGAGCTCACTGCACTGCGTGTTCATGGTCTGAACGGCATTATTCCACCTTTGTAAACACTGCTTGTATGATGACAGGTCAAAGCCTGTGATTGTTACCTAAAACGTCATTGGGAAAAACAGCCGTTACATGCCTTTTAATCGTAACATGTCAGTTTATCTTAAAAACAACACATGTGAATAGCATTAATCTAATCAAGACAAATATTACAAATTACTTCAGGAAAAGGTTTTCCTTCTTCTTCAAACATCAAAACAAGCAAAGTACAAAAATCATCCACAAATACTGGCATGTACGTGCAGCAAACCCTTACATAACAAAACAACAGAAGACAGAGCAAACCAAAAGAAAGAAAACAAAACACAAAAAATCACAAAACAAGTGTGCAAGCATAAATAAGGGCATGCATGTCCAAAGTTGTTCTCAGACCAACTGCTACAAAATAAATTTACTAACTGTTTACAATTTTAAAGTCCATCTATACCATAAGCATCTATACGTTCACATAAATGCACCTTTATCTTATACTCTATGTACATAAACAGGAACACATCAATGTTTATATTATAGATGAAAGTTTACATCAACAAAACATTTAGTAAAGGTATTTACAGGCAATAGCTCTGAGGACAGCTTTGGACACAGATACCTTCAACTCTCAGTCCTCACCTTCCGGGAGATGATGGAGTGCACGGTGGCCCTTCCATCTCGTACCATGAACAGGAACTTGGCATTGGGGAACAGTTTACCCAGATACGTGGCTGACTTGAGCGTGAAAGGGTCCTTGTTGCACAGGCGGGACGCAGGCTGGCCATGGTTTACCACGATGTCCAGGATGAATGAGGAAATGGCTTCGTCCAAAACCTGTAGCAGAGCAGAGGGGAAGACGTGACAGAGGTGACAAAGGGGGAGGGAGGAATGTGAGAATAAGGGAGGGAGGGAGAGAAGGAGACAAGAAAAGAGGCAGGGGAGATGATGGGAAGGAAGCTCGAAGGGAGGAAAGGAGGAAGTGAGGGAAGAAGGGAGGGAAGGGAGAGAATAAGAGGAAGGAAGGGGAGAGGCAAGAAGGGAGGAAAGGAAAGACAAAGTGAGGAAGGCAAGAAGGGATGGAAAGAGCAAGGATAGGGAGGGAGGGAAGGAAGGAAGGATGGAGGCAAGAAACAAGGAATAAAGGAGGATGACAGAAGGGAGAGACATGGAAGAAGAGAGCAAAACAAGAATGGAGGGAAGAGAGGCTGGCAAGATGGGGAGAGGGAGGGTTGAAAGGAGAGAGGAAGGGGTGGAGGGAGGCTGGAAAGGAGGGACGAAGGCAAAACAAAGGAAAAGGGCAAGAAGGCCTTCCTTTCTTGTCTCTTTCCCCCTTTTTGGGAAGGAGGGATGGAGGGGAAGAAGGGAAGGAAGGAGTCAGGGAAGAGGGAATAGAAATGGGATAAAAGGAGGTTAGGAAAGAAAAAGAGAGAGAGAGAAGGAGAAAAGTAGGAAACAGGAAAGGTGGGAGGGAATTCTCTCTATGCCTTTGCACAATTTGGAATATTGAGTTTCATGAAAGCCAATATTCCAAGTTGTACACAAATTGAAAAATAACTATCTTGAATTCTTCCTTTGCTTTGAGTGGTTTCTTATCCCCAAGGGAAGTTACTCTGTGAAAATGAAGTGTCAAAATATAAAGGAAAATTTGTAACCAACTGTTTTCATCTTTTTTTTCATATGCTCGATCTTCAAATAATGATGTTAATGACAGTGATACTGATAATGATAATGGTATAATAATAATAATAATAATAATAATAATAATATTGACAATACTAATAATAATGATAATAACAACAACAACAACAATAACAACAACAATAATAATAATAATAAAAATAACAACAACACTAAAGACAGTGCTATGAGGCTACAGAGCACAGGCTTCCCGGCCGCGGCCACCCACCTCATCGGTGACGCCCGCCTCCTCCAGCCGCATGGACTCCTTGGGCGACCGCTTCCACTGCTGCCGCATCTGCAGGATCCTGGGCACCACGCGGGTCTCCTCGCCGCAGCGGATGTTGGGGTGGGCGTCCAGCATGGCCCGGGCCAGCGTCGTGCCCGAGCGGGGCATCCCGCCGATGAAGATGATGGGCTCGCCGCGGTCGTAGTGGTGCTCGCGGCCCTCGCCGTCGGACACCGTGTGCTGCGGGGCGGCCGGATTAGCACAGGGGGACAGGGGGGGGAGATGGGGAAGGGGGAAGAGGGGGGGGAGATGGTGAAGGGGGAAGAGGGGGGGGATGGTGAAGGGGGAAGAGGGGGGGAGGTGGTGAAGGGGCAAGAGGGGGAGAGCTGATGAAAGGGGC
>NC_051423.1:821754-826754 GCF_015228065.2 Penaeus monodon | reverse complement strand
AATAATATATATATATATATATATATATTATATATATATATATATATATATAATATATATATTTGTATATATATATTAAAAAAAAAAAAAAAAAAAAAAAAAAAAAAAAAAAACTAGAAAATACAAAAATACCCCCCCCCCCCCAAAAAAAAAAAAAAAATCAAGAAAAAAAAATGCTCCTCGGCACATCCCTGAGACACAAAGCAAGGTCTACGCACTTAAACAGACCTTGCAACAAACCTTGCAACAGACCTTGCTTCAAAGCGCTTTTGCCGACGCGCGAAAAAAGGGGGGGGGGGGACTGCGCGCTAATCTAATCCGAAGAGAAAATGCGCTTATCGAAGGAGCCAGGGAAAGGGAGGGAGCCAGGGGGAGGGAGGGAGGGAAGGAGGGAGGGAGAAAGAGGAGCCAGGGAGAGCCAGGGAGAGGGGGGGAGGGAGGGGGGGGGGGAGGGAGGGGGGGAGGGAGGGAGGGAGGGAAAGGGGAGAGAGAGGGGGGAGGGTGGGGGAAAAGGGAAGGGAGGCGGGGAAAGGGGAAGGGAAAAGGAGGGGGGGAGAGGGGGAAGAGAGAGAGAGAGAGGAGAGGGGGAGAGGAGAGAGGGGAGAGAGGGAGAGAGGGGGAGAGAGAGAGAGAAGAGGACAAGATGGGAAGGAGAAGGGAAAGGAGGGAAAAACCGAGAGAGATATCGCGAGGACGAGAAGGGGAAGGGGAGGGAGGGAAGGGGAGGGTAGGGAAGGGTAGGGATAGGACTAAAAGGGGAAAGGGGGGGGGGAAATAACTCAAAAAAAAACAAAAACACACCTAAATCCCACCTGGCCTTTCGCCCCATCCCCCCCCCCCCTTTTTTCCCCCCCTTCTTCTCCTTCCCCCTCATTCCCTTGGGCCCCTTCCCTTCTTCTTCCCCTCCTTTTTCCCCTTCCCCCAAAAAACGCCGGGCCCCCCCCCCCCCCCCCCCCCCCCCCCCAACCCCCCCCCCCCCCGCCCCCCCCTCCCATCTCCCCTCAGCTCATATCCCTCCTACCCTTTCTCTCTCTCCTCCCCCTCTTCCTCCTCCGTCTCCCCTTCGCCCCCGGGGACGGGAACTGGAGACGGGCCCCCCGGCGGGGGAAATTCCCTCTTTCGCTTCTCTTTTCCCCTTTTTTCTTTCTTTTTCTCTTCTCGTCCTTTCCCCCCTTCCCCCTTCTCTTTTTTTCCTTTCCCCTTTCCCCTCCCCCTCTCCTACCCCCTCCCCCTTCCTTTTCTCCATCTTTATTTCTCTCTTTTCCCTAAATTCCAATTTTTCTTTTCTTTTTTTTCCCCCCCTCCCCCTTTTTTCTTTTTTTCTCCCCTTTATTCTTTTTTTCCTTCTTCTTTTTCTCCTCCCCTCCCCCCTCCCCTCCCTCCCCCTCTTCTCCCCCTCCCCCCCCCTCCCCCTTCCTCCCCTCCTCCCCCTTTTTCCCCCTCCCCCCCCTTTCCCCCCCCCTCCCCCTCCCCCCCCTTTCCCCCCCTTCCCTTCCCCCCCCCCCCTATCTCTTCTTTTTCCCCTCCCCCTCCCCCTCTCCCCCCCTCCCCCTCCTCCTCCTCCCCCTCCCCTCTCCCCCCCCTCCTTTCCCCTCCGGGCCCCCCCCTCTTTCCCCCCCCCCCTTTTTTTTCTTTTCTTCTCTTTCCTCTCTCTCTCTCTCTCTCTCTTCTTTTCTCTCTCTCTCTTTTCCTCTTTCTCTCTCTCGCTTTCTCTTTTCCTCTCTCTCTCCCCTCTCTCTCTTTTCTTTTTTTCTTTCTTTTTCTCTTCTTTTTTTCTCTCTTTCTCTCTCTCTTTTCCCTCTCTCCTCTCTCTCCCTCTCCTCTCTCTCTTTTTTCCCTTTTTCTCTTTTTCCCTCTCCCCCCTCTCTCCTCTTTCTCTTCTCTTTCCCTCTCTCTTTTCTTTCTCTCTCTCCTCTCTCTTTTTTTCTTTTTTCTCCTCCCCTCTCTCCCTCTCCTTCTCCTCTCTCTCTCCTCTCTCTGTTTCTCTCTCCCCCTTCTCTCTTTTCTCTCCTCTCCTCTTTTTCCCTCTCTCCCCCTCTCTCTCTCCTCTCTTTTCTCCCCCCTCTCTCTCTCCTCCTCCCCCTTCTCTCTTTTTCCTCTTTTTCTTTCTCTCTCCTCTCTTTTTCCCCCTCTTTTTTTCTCCCCTTTTTCCCCTCTTTCCCCCTTTTCTTTCCCCTTCTCTCTCTCTCTCCCCCCTCTCTCTCTTTTCTCTCTTCCTCTCCCCCCTCTCCCTCTCCTCTCCTTTTTTCTCTCTCTTTCCCTCTCTCTTTCTCTTTTCTCTCTCTCTCTCATGTTCCTCTCTCTCTCTCTCTCTCTCTCTCTCTCCTCTCTCGCTCCCCTCCCTCCCCTCTTTCTTTTCCTTTTTCTCTTTTTTCCCCCTCTTTCTTTTTTCTTTTTCCTTTCTTTTTCTCTCGCCTCTCTTCCTTCTCTTTCTCTCTTTTTCCCTTTTTCTCTCTTTCTCTTCTCTCTCTCCTTCTCTCTCTCTCGTCCGCTCTCTCTCTTCTCTCTCTTCTTTTTCCCCTCTCTTTTTCCTTTTTCTCTCTCTCCTCTCGCTCTTCCTCTCTTCTCTCTCTCTTTTCTCTCTCTCTCTTCTCTCTTCCCCTCTCTTCTTCCTTCTCTCCTCCTTCTCCCCGTCTCTCTCTTTTTCCCTCTCTCTCTCTCCTCTCCTCTCCCTCTCTCTCTCTCTTCTCCTTTCTCTCTTCTCTCTCTCTCTCTCTCTCTCCCTCCTCTCCCCTCCCTTTCCCTCTCTCTCCTCTCTCTCTCTCTCTCCCTCCCCCTTTTTCCCTCTCTCCTTCTCCTCCTCTCCTTTTTCCCGGAGAGAAAAAGGAGAGGAGAAAGAGAGAGAAGAGAGGAGAGAAAGAGAGAGAGAGAGAGAGGAGAGAGAGAGAGAGAAGGGGAGAGAGAGAGAGAAGAGAAGAGGAGAGAGAAGAGAGAAGAGAAAAGAGAGAGAGAAGAAAGAAGGGGAGACGAAAGGGAAGGCAGAAAAAAGGAAAACGAAAGGAAGAGACAGAAAGAGAAGAGACAGAAAGAGAAAAGAGACAGAAAGAGAAAAGAGACAGAAAGAGAAAAGAGACAGAAACAGAAAAGAGAGAAAGAAAGAACAGAAAGAGAAGAAAAAAAGAGAGAGAGAGAGAGAGAAGAGAGAAGAGAGAGAAGAAGAGAGAGAGAAAAAGGGGAGGAGAGAGGAGAGGAGAGAGAGAAAGAGGGAAGAAGAAAAGGGGGGAGAGGAGAGGGGAAAGGAAAAGGAGAAAAAGAAAGAGAGAGGGGAGGAGAGAGAAAGAGAGAGAGAGGAGAGAGAAGAAAGAAGAGAGAGAGAGAGAGGAGAATGTGCGTGTATATAGTTAGATAGATAGACATTTACATAAACATATATAGAAAACTTAGAAAGATTGTATAAGATCTAGACATGAATAGTAAGTGAAACAGATATATACAGGTTCTGTAGGTTTCCCTGAAATATGAAAAATACTATCAGTGGTTCCCCCAAGGTGCAAAAGCTGGGAATCACAAAATTAAAAAAATCACCAGTTCTCTTTTTAATATTTAAAGAAACACGTTAATAATAAAACTCTAAACCCCGCCACTTTTGCAAAATAATCACTATTTTCCCCTGAAAAACCCCCTGAGCTCTCTGCAAGGAATTGAAACTGTAGTATTAATCTGCACTTTGCACGGAAATGTTCCCTGGGAGAAAATAAATCTTAATACTACTGATAATTAATCCTCCTACTAATACTATAATAATATTCCACAATAAACAAATCCTAAACTCTTATACTTATACAAAACCCCTTTAGCAACACTTACACATCCTAATACACCGTTAACCAAAAAATCTTTCGGGGCGCACACTGAAAAGCCTCCAAGAATATCCCACGCGAGGCTGCACTCCACCCCTAAATACACACGGGGACTAAACCCACCCTACGCAGCCAGAGAGAGAACATATAATGTAACAAACACACCTAACTACACAACCACACCTACAGAACGCACTCTGGATCCTCCTAAACCAGGCTTCTTTACGATCTTCGCAAAAAAACCTGATACAAGTTGCAATGAAGACGATCTATAATACGCACATAAACGTACGTAGTTTAAGTCTTGAAATTATTCCTATATTGAACCTCCTCACTCCATGCAGATACACGAATAGGCAGATAACTGAGACAGATGTTTATGTGGATCTAGATATTGAGATAAAGATAAAGATATACAAGATAGAAAAAGATAGACAGATGGATAGTTACATTGATAGACAGATGTCCCTTGAAACATCCCATATCAGCCCCCCCCCCCTATTCAGATAGATAGATAAATATATATATATATATATATATATATATATATATATATATATATATATATATATATATTATATATATATGACACTTACATAGATCTCGAAATAGAGATAAGGACAGATAGATAGATATAGATAGACAGACAGACCCAGATAAATTGATATAAATGTCTCTTGAAACAACCCATATCAGGCTTCCCCCCTCCCCCCTCCCCCCCCCACCGGAAGGAGAAGCCCAGCCAAACGACTCGACAAAAGGGCTTCATTTCATCAATTAAGTTTCACTCACGCCAACAAAAGCCTTCGAGAGACCGACCTGGGGGGTTTTCTCCCTCGATCCCGCGATCAACGGCAAGCACTCGCAAGCACGCACGCACGCACGCACGAAAGCAACCAGATAGATAGATAGATAGATAGATAGACGGAGCCAAACAAACACAGATCCTCTTTCCTCCAAAACAAGGCACACTAAGATAAATAAACAAATAAACAGGTCAGTAATCAACAAAAAACAAACAAAGAAAACCAATCCTATGCTACCTAGTGAAAGAAAAAACAAAGAAATATTTTAATCCATTGGAACAAATAAATGACATAAAATGAAGCCACCAAAATGAAAGGAAACTGAAGCCATATGAAAAGGAAAATCTACAAGATACGTAACAAGAACAGAATGGTACTATAATAAAAAAAAAAA
>NC_051423.1:818389-821654 GCF_015228065.2 Penaeus monodon | reverse complement strand
GGAGATAGGGAAAATGTAGATTAACAAGAAATAACTTCTTCCTTTTCATCCCCTGTAAATATTATTCGTTTGGTGGGGAAAATATTAATTATCATCCATTGTATATATTTTTTTTATATTTTTCTTTTTCTTTCGACTTAACATTAGACGTAAGAAAGCATTTTATATACATGTTCCTCTCTTTCATCTCGATTTTCTCTGATCTTCCTCTGTGTCTCTCCCTCTCTTCGGTATATATACGCAGCATAAAGGGACTTGACTTAACGCAAACACGCGGCTGTAGAGGTACAAGGAACCAAACCCCGCATTCGGTCGCGTACACCACACTAGGGTTTCGTTCACTGTCATATTTCATTAAGTTACTAAACACACACACGCTAAAAAAAAAAAAAAAAAAAAAAAAAAAAAAAAAAAGGAGAAAGAAAAAAAAGGAAAGAAAAAGAAATATTGAAAACAGATTTAAGAATGGAGAGAGCAAGGGGCCCTCCTCATGAGACACGAAATTCGACACATTTATTAATATCTTCGTTATTCTTTTGTTGTTTATTTCTCCGTCCTTATCTTGCGTTTCCCGCTCCTCATTTTTTCTTTCCTTTCGAATTCTCTCAGTAGTCGTTGTTGTTGTTTTCTATTTTTTTCTTCTTCCTCTTCCTCTTCTTCTTCTTGTTCTTCTTCTTGCCCTTTCTGTGGCAAAAACTGGTTCATGAGCTTATTTCTAGAACCAAGTTAGTTTTTGCTCTGAGACGCGGCAGAGGGACCCCACGTCTCCGCTACATAGTATACGTACACTCTCACGTTTATTATAGGGTTTCTCTTTTGTATGAATGATATCCTGCTTTGACGCATTTTGCAGCTTTGTGATTGGGTTTCGTTGGTGTAGCTAATGGTGTGGTAGAGAGAAGCAGGGAAGAGAGAAAGAGAAGAGAAGAGAGAGGGGAGAGTTCGTAGGAAATCGAAGCATTCGATTCAAAATGTCGGGAAATAGTGGGAGATTTGCATCCGTTTTTAACTGGTCTCTTAAATTCGTTATTTCTCTCATGACTTGGCGATTGTTTTACACGTGTATCCTCTGCATGGATGGTTTGCAAGTCTACTCCAAAAAATACCATAGAAAACCCCAAACAACTCAAGAATGAAAGAAGAAAACCTCTGCAAAGATAATGATATTTTTTAAAAAGAAATATTCCATCCACAGAGCGATATATAAATGAAAGTTTTATACCAGCGGTCGCCTCTCTTCGCAGGAGGCGTCGATCGCGTACCAAGAATAGAGAAAAGAAAAAAATAAACACGATGCGTACGTAAGCAATGAACAAAATACGTCCTAAAAATGGTACCCGATCCCTTATAAGTACCCGAACCCACATACCTCCAATTCCCTCCCTAGAACCAAAGACGGGGAGGGGGAGGGGGAGGAGGAGGGGAAGGCGGGACTTGGGTGTGTGCGTGCGTATGTGTGTGTTGTGTGTGTACGTGTACGTGTGTGTTGCGCGTGTGTATGTGTGTGTTGTGCGTGTGTATGTGTGTGTTGCGCTCGTGTGTGTGTGTTTGTGAGAGAGAGAGAGAGAGATTGAATAAAATAACCCCAGCTAATTAAATAATTTTATTACAGCACAACAGCGAAGATAATAACTATAATAGTACAATTATAAATGGTATTGGTCATTTTTATAATCTTATAATTACCACTGTATTGTCACCAGCTTAACCAATATAACAACATGAAAAGAAGTCAGAAACACTACCACCATCAACAACAATTTCGACATAAACAATAATACAATAACATCAACAACATCAATAAAAACAACCACAACAAAAGCATCAGCAATAACTACAACAATAAAAATCGTCATCATCATCAACTACAACACCAACATCACCACCACCACCGCCAAGAACAAAAACATCACCACCACCACCAACAACAACAACAACCCCCACCATCACCACCATCACCTCTACCCCCCGAACCCCACTACCATCCCCCACCACCACCCCTGACCATCCCCCTAACCCTACCCCCCACCACCAACCCCCACCGCCCCTGACCCTCGCCCTCCCTCGCCCCCCCCAGAGGCGCGACGTGGATTGGGACAGTCTCCTGGCGCATTGGGCAGGATCCCGAGCCTGCGTCTCCCCCGCCCGCGCCGTGGCTGCTCACGCCCGCGCCTCTGCCCTCGCCGTGGGTTCCGACCTCCCGCCGCCCGCGCGAAGGGAGGGGCGGTAGAGGCGAGGGGGAAGCGAAGGAGAGAGGAGAGAAGGAAGTGGAGGAGAGAGGGAAGCGAAGGAGAGAGGAGAGAAGGAAGCGAAGGAGAGAGGATAGAGGGAAGTGAAGAAGAGAGAAAAAAAGCAAAGGAGAGAGGAGAGAAGGAAGCGAAGGAGAGAGGAGAGAGGAAAGCGAAGGAGAGATTAGAAAGGAAAAGAAGAGGGAGAGAAGTTGAAGAAGAGGTAAGCAGCAAAGCGAGAAGAAAAGGAGGAGAAAAAATAAGAAAAAAAAAAGAATCTTGAAAGATTTTATATATATATATAATAACTAATAAACAATTGAAAACCCACAAAAGACCTCTCATTACCTGACCCCCAAATCACTCTATTAAAAACACACGGTCAGGATACGTTGCCTGGTCTTCCCGCTGGAATTATTATGGACTTAAGCTATGGTATTTTCTCTCTTCCGTGATGGTGATGATAAAAAGATAATAATAATAATAATAATAATAATGATAAAAATGATAAAAAGGAGGAGAGGGACATAATTCATATGTGTTATGATTTTTCCTTTGTAGATTTACTATAGGCTTGTAGTGCGTTTCCCCCCGTATATCTTTTCTATAAAAGTAAACTATTGTGAGTGTTATTGCTGAAAATGGTTTAAAAATATATTGTGTTCATATAGCTGATTCACAAAAGATCACAATGACTATAATTCCATAGTTAGTATACCGATAATAGCAATGATGATAATATTTATGAATAATGGTGATGGTGATCATGGTAATCGTGCCGATGATCACAATAATGGAAATATTAGTAATAATGATAACTACAACTTACAACAATGATTACAGTAATAATAATTTTGATGATAAAGATGATAATCATCACTATCATCAAATTAATAGTGATAATAATGAGGATGATGATAATATTAATGATAATAATAATAATGGAGATGATAATATTAATGATGATAATAATAATGATAATGTTGACAATAGTGATAATTAATAACAAGGAAAGTAATAATTATGATAACAACAAC
>NC_051423.1:808389-810889 GCF_015228065.2 Penaeus monodon | reverse complement strand
TTGAGTAACGTCGGCGATGGAATGTTATTAAGTCAGATTAGCATTGAAGGTCAGGTAGATAAAGCTAAATTTCTTTAGACGGAGGTTAAAATCTTAGACGAGGCTACTTGTGGCGGGGAATAGAACTTTTTGGTTTCGTGTGGCGTGGGCAAGATGAGGCGTAGAGAGATGAAAAAAAAAAATCCGTTTCTTTGTAATTATAAATGTAGGTGGACTCGCCGCGTGTGTTTTACAGGAGAGGAGGTAATATAGCTCTTGGAAGGTACGAACTTTGGTTACAGCGGGGAGAGAGTTCGCCTTGCATAGCAGCTAACAGGCTTGCTATCAATGAAACGACATATTCTCATCCCCTTTCGTCTCTCCGAGCTCAAATCTCGAGAACATGGCCAGAAAACGAAACCGAAGCACACGGTGGAGAGATCATGCCGAAAACCACATTCACAAAACACACAGAAAAAATCCCACACACCCATCCCATGTGGAATCAACAATATCAGACAGCATAGAAACCTAGTGTTACGATCCACGCCGACTTGAAGGAGAAAAAAAAAATGCCAGCGCATTTTAAGCCTGCCATATACACGCGTCATACGAATGCCTACGCCAGCCCTCGGCTCTCAGCAATGAGCGAAGACGAGCGAAATGGGAGAAAATAAAGAGCCATTTTCCGTAAAGGCAGTTTGTGTGCTACATCGGAGGCTGCAGACACTGGAGATACATCCGTTAAAGTGCAGCATCACCTTATTTTCTCCTTTATTTCTCTTCGCTCCGGGAGTATTTCTGGACCCGGGAAGGAAGTGACCAACGCTTCTTTTTCACTCTGTTAATACTCCAAAACATGCACGACGAATTTAATCCTTAAATAAAAGCCCCATTAACATATGTCATTAAGGAATGAATGGCATGTGACCAATACACACGCGAGTTGCAACACGTCTCGAGAAGGTCCATCTCGGCGTGCTCATATCCGACCTTATACGGGGGGAATCGCGCCGATTTTCGCATCCAGTCCGCTCTCCTCGCCACCTTCTAGCGGACGATAAGACCAAAAATCGGAAATCGTGAGCGAAAGGAGGAAAAATACGACGTCCCCAACTCGTGGGTTTGGGATCAATGGCCTCCGAGCGCATGTGTGGAGGCCGCTTCTACATTCACAAATTCACAACATTCGCTTACGTTCACTCACATTCTCTCTTAACTCATTCTTGACCTGTGAGGAGGGGGGAAAAAATACTATACTCTACGCCAGGAGGACAAGAGGAAAGGACATCGAGAGAGAAGACTAGAGGAGTTGAACATAAAAAAATAAAAAAACGAAAAAGAAAAAAAAAGTTTTACGCTAGTAGTAAAAGAAAAAAAGGTGAAAAAGATAATACTGAGGACGAAAAAGTATAACAAAAAAAAAAACTTATAACAGAGAGGAAGAAAAGGGACGGAAAATAAAGAGAAGAGTCTGCTGGAAGAAGGAGAGAAAAGGTACGACGAAAGGACGAAAGAGAGAGAGATAAAAAAAAAGACAAAAAAAAAAAAAGTTTTACGCTCATAGTAAAAAAAAAAAAAAAAAAAAAGTGGCTGAAGGACGCACTCGCTCGTCACTTGTTTTGGAAGCGCGATGTAAACAAAAATCGCTTCGGTTCCTCCTCGGCTTTTTCTCGCTTTATCTTCATCTACCTCATGTCACAGCCCGCGGCGTAGTTGTGCAGTCATGTCGGGGGTGGTGGCGGTGCATGTAGGTGAGTTCTGGGGCGAGGGAAGGGCAGTGCAGGCGGCGGGAAAGCCTTAAATTTGGGCTTGAAGTGATGGTGGTGGGGTTTTTTGTGGGGGGAGTTCCTCTCGCGAACTCTCTCTCGGGACTTCGCTCTCTCGCCTTCTCTCTCTCGCCCCTTTCGCCTCCTTCGGGGCCTTCTCGGGCTGGCCTCGGCCTCGGGACACCCGGGGCCGCTCTCGAGGGACGTGCCTCCGGGCGAAAAGCGCGGCCTGCGGCCCCGTTTCTGCGGGGAAATGAGGAAGTGGAGGAGGGCCTCGCTGGGCAGTGGATAGGCCTACGTGTGGAGGGGGCCGCCCGAGCAGGACCCCGAAAGTGGACGCTGTGGAGGCCCTGAGTGGCACTCGGGGCCGGGGCGAGGCGGAGGTGGAAGAGGAGAGCCCTGTGGTGGAGTGTGGAGCGAGATTTCCGCCGGACAGGGAGAGGAGAGGGCCGTGAGCAAGTGCAAAGATGAAAGGGCTTCAGTGGAACTCCAAGGTGTCTCCCCTTCAGAAATATGAAAAATCTTGAAAGAAAAGTGTCAAAGGTGTAACTGAGAGTGATACACAGTGGAAGGCTGACATCAAGGTACCTGAAATGGGCTGGACCTGAAGGGAACTGTGACTGTGAGAGAATTTTTGGCTCAGTTTAACTGCCTTGGTATTTTGGGCAGTTTTCTGTGTGCTTTGTTACTTCAAGTGAGCCAAGTCTTTGTTTTCTTTGTCAGGCAAGTTGATGGTAGTCCAATAAGTGATG
>NC_051423.1:800889-803389 GCF_015228065.2 Penaeus monodon | reverse complement strand
TTGAATTAAAATTACTTTCAGTATTTATGCTAGTTTTGTTATTATTATTGTGATAGTTTGATATTGTTTTAATTATTGCTATTAATATAATATTTATAAATTTTTGTTATTATTATTATTATTATTGTTATTATTATTATTATTATTATTATTATTATTATTATTATTATTATTAATGTTTATTACTGTATAATTAATGTTATTATTATTATTGATGTTTTTCTTGTTATTATTATCATTATTGTTATTATTATTATTATTATTATTATTATTATTATTATTATTATTAAGAACATATTCTTTATTATCACTATATTATTGTTATATTTATAATTATCATTTATTGTTATGATTGCTGTTGATATTGTTATTACCTATTGCTAATAACAATATCAACAGTTGTATTAGTAGCAGCAATAGTCATAGTAGTAGCAGTTGTAATGATAGTAAAAGAAGCAGTATTTTTATATATTTTGAATTTGCTATGGCAGATGTATTGACTTTTAGCCTACTATGGTTTATGTTTTTACTGGTAATTTGGCTCAATAACGATTTTACAAATCTGTAGTATGATGTGTGTAAAATGTGTTTCTATTTTGTTGTTGTTATTGATATTATTTTATTGTTATTATTGTAGTTAGTAGTAGTATTTAGTTTTTTTATACAATTATTATTATTATTATTATTATTATTATTATTATTATCATTATTACTATTATTATTGTTACTGATGTTTGATAATGGTAAATTTAGAAAAAAGAAAATTTAAAAGTTTATCATAACCGCTGTTTTTACTGAGAATCTGACCTTTAGATTTTCATTAATATCATTGTAATCATTGTCATTATTATTTTTTTTATTTTTTTTTATCACATTTTATTAAAATTAGTATTTTATTCTTTTAGTGATATGATAAGGATAGTAGTGATAATAATTATTAGTAGTAACAGAATTATTCAGCTTTTTTTTCTAGTTGAAGTTTAAGTATTAATATTATTATTGTTATTAATAATATTATTATTAATATTCTTATCATTGTTATTGTTAGTAGTGATAATTATAACAATGGCAATATTTCTATTTTCATACTGATATTGCCATCATCATTATTTTTATTATTATCATATTATTGTTATGTTATTGTTATTTTAATTGATAGTGATATTAGTTTAAAATAGTATTATTATTGATGAGCCTTATATTTGATGATTACGGTTATAAAAGTTCATAATATTATCTTGTGGTTATTGTTATGTCTCTTTGCCTTTTTTTCAGTTGAGTTAATTCATGTTATATTGTTTTTTGAGAGTATTATTATGAGGTGGTCAGTAGCTCTCTCCTGTAAATGTTTTTCTTTTTATCAATGATACTCTTGTGAAAGGATTTTTATTGGTATTTTGGTTTTGAAATTTATTGTTGTTATTGTTATTATTATTAATCATTGTTATTGTTGTTGTTGATGTTATTATTATTTTTATTATTATTATTATTAATATTATTATTATTATTATTATTATTATTATTATTAGCCTCTTTTTTTTTTCTTTCTTTTTCTTTTTCTTTTTCTTTTTTCATTTTTGTTGCCATTATTATTACTGTTACTGTTATTTTGTTATTATAATTATTATTATTTATTTTCTTAGGGTTTTAGAATAGCATTGTCATTGTGGATTAGTTTTAACCCAGTATGCCAAGAATACATGCCATGCCCACTGTAATAAAACATGTATTTATTGTATTCACACATAGATGGCTCTGCAAGTGCTTAGTCACCAAGGAGTCAGTTATTAGTCCTACGTATCTCACCTGTTTCCCCTTTTCCTCGACTTTTGGAAAGGGTCTTTTGCATTATTTTATTGTCTTAAAAGTTACCAAGATTCTAATAACAATTTAATAATCCTAAGATCAGTAAAAATAATTACAGTATCGATATCAATTGTATTAAAGAGAAGAACGCATTTTCCCGTCAATTCAAGGAATGGTGAAGTCAGGATCGGTCACTAGGGACTACTGATAGACTCCTTGCCGGCTGAGCACACGTGGGGCCATCTCTATGTTACAAAATTCACAAAAAACTGTTGGGGGACAGACCATAAACCCGTAGCGTTTGGGCTAATATGTATAGGAACGAAGGGTTTTATTGTATTTTGTATGATGTGATGTTCCTAATATCCTAATGGAATTATGAAGTAAACATATTATATATTTTTATTTCTAAGTCTCAGGGGAAGGTATTCTGCCAAATGTGAAAATGTGATCCTTATTATTACTGCATGCTGCAGGAGAAAATAAATCAATTAAGATTTCATTCTACAGTGTATAGTAATTATGGCAATATATATATTTCTTAACAGTTACCACAGTATTTTTGACACATATCTTTTCCCTATTTTTCCTACATTTTATTTTGCAAATATTTCTTTTTGTTCACAGGCGCTGGGAGTCACTCCTCATCCCTCAAAGGCGAATACAAAAAATTAATGAAAGAAGCATGCAATCA
>NC_051423.1:796591-799091 GCF_015228065.2 Penaeus monodon | reverse complement strand
TCGTTCAGACCAACCGTGGGCAACTGTTGGTAATTACCGTCTTATCTCCAACCCACTTTTTACTGTGACGTGTTTGTATGTTAAGCATTTTTTGACATTTTGTTTCTTTTTAAATATTAATCGTTATTTTTTTTTCTTTTTTCTTTTTTTTTTATTATATTTTTATTGCCTCTTATGGCATAGCTGTAACTGTAGCTTGCATTAGTAGGTTTGAGCTTGATTTATGTGGTATTGTACTCTAACTTGGGCTGACCCGTGCCCAATTAGCTTCTCGTAGGTATGACAGCAAGGCGTCAGGGACTCAGGTCTTCATTATAGGGTGAAATAAATAAATAATAAAAAAAAGAAAAAAATTAAAATTGCTTCAGAAGCCTTGTTCTCTACATTTTACGGTTGGTAATATCTTTTTTCGTCAGTGTGACTAAACTCTTTGCTGCGACGACACCATTGTGTGGCGAGCCGTTTACCTTCCCTCAGTTAACCAGCACTGCCAGTGTGAATGAGTGCTCATCTAGACATGCTACTCAGATGCTGTTTCAGGATGTAGATAAAAGATCAAGAATGAGTGTTTTTTGTTTTTTGTTGTTTTTTGCGCTAGTTAAGTTATGATGATAATAACAATTACTTGGTGTTGTGGTGATTTTCCTTTTTTTATATATGTATAATTATTATTATTTATATTTTTTTCCTCTCCTCTCTTTTAATCTTTAATCGAAAATATAGATAAGGAATTCATTCTGCAATAGCTTTCAGTATGCCAACTTGCTGGGCATTCTGCTGTAAATGTCCCAGGCCAATTTCCCACCACAGTATCACCTGCATCCAAAGACCATGCAATGGGAGGTTACCTGTTACCATGCAGCAGGTTTTCTTATCAGTAGGAGTGCGTACATAGTGTATGGTTATTATTTGTTTGTTTGTTTTTTATGGAATTGGTGTGATTTTTTTTTTTCCTGTTCTTCATGGGTTTATTTTTTCTTCTTTTTCCTTTCTATTCTGCGTTTCTTTTTCTTTTTTCTCCTCTCTCCTTTTTCTTTTTCTTGGGACCAAAGTCAGTCTAGTTCTGCTTTTTGAGGTTTGAAGTGAAACAGCCAGTGTTTAAATCTCTCTTTTTCTTTCCCTCTTTCCCTTAGCCTTTCATTGTCATTCTTGACTGTTGTTTCCTTTTCTTCCTCCTCTATCTTCTGCCCCTGTTTCTCCTCTCCATCCCCTCACTCCTCTGCCTTCTCCTCCTCCTTCTCCTTCTCCTTCTCCTCTTCTTTCTTTCTCCCTCTGTTTCTCAATGCAGACCTTTTTCATAAGAACAAACTGAGTTTGGAAAATATCCATGTTTGGCCTTTGAAAATTTTGGGAGAAAGCATTATATTTTCATCTTTCTTTCTATCCTTTTGGTGCTTTGACGAGAAACAGGAAAATATATGCTTATTTCTTATTACATTGTTTACTTTTTGGTGTCTAGGAAGTTGGAGAACAATTCTCATAGGTCATTTCTCAATATGTAAAAGGTAATTGTTGTAGATGTTTATAGAAATTTTAAAGATAATAATAATAAAAAAAAGAGATGGAAAGAAAATGACGAGGAAAGTCTGGAAAATGGTCCGGACGCTTGAGTTTGAAGTTATTATAAGAAAGAAAAGAAAAGATTAGTTGTAATTGTATTAGGTATCCCTTCATCATTTAAACTGTTTGTACAATACTGATGTACAGTGCACCACTGATTTTTCTGGCAACTGATGGACAGAATCATGAGCAGGCAATCGAGTTCCTGCCATGGCCAGATTAGTTCTCCAGGCAGCCACATTAGTAGTAAGTGTGGGGCCCCATATTTTACACTGCACTGGTTGGTGTAAACTTTCTTGACTTTGTGCAATTTCTAGCTTATTTTGTTTACATTTACCCCTTGTTATGAATTCCAAATAAAGTGTAAGTGTTATTGGTTGATGCTTTAGAGCTACAGGAGGTCCATGAATAAGAGTTTAGGAATACGATTTGATATTATTGTATAAAACCCCTGTTGGTCTTGCAAAAGGGATAATTCAGCTCCGTTTGTAGAACCAAGGTTACCAGTGGAAATCAGTTGTGTGCCTGTAGTGTTAATGAACTGTTTGTATGTTGCAAATTTGTTAATTCTTTTTAAGAACAAAGAAAAGGTTTTGCTTCAGTGCTAATATATAAGGGGCTTATGTAAATTAACATCCATGATCATTGCAAATTCTAACTTTTGAGTGTCAGAATTTAATAAGCCAAATTTCTTTGTAAGAGGAGAGAGTAATTGATTTTTGCAGTTTTAAATAAGATATATTTCCCAATTTTATAAAAAATATCAACTGAAAAACAGGATATGGTAAAAACCTTTTCTGTAAGAATTTTTTTAATGAAATGACCTAAAGAGACTGTAATTAACAAAACTCAGCTTCAGATTTGATTTGATTTTTTTTTTCTTTTCTTTTATTTTTTGGGTGTGGGTGATAAACGACTTTGTGTTTAGAACATTTTTGCT
>NC_051423.1:764614-787114 GCF_015228065.2 Penaeus monodon | reverse complement strand
GCAACTGCTGCATTTCAAAATCACTCTAGGATTAAGGTTCTCTTAACTGTCACTGCCAAACGTGCACAGCCACATACCAGTATTTTCCCAGCATTTCCATATTAACACAGTTCTTTCCAGAAAGTGCATTACAAGCCTGTGGTAGCCGGGTGAGTAGGTTGTACCTCAAACCCATTTCCTACACTTTGGAAGCCACAAAATTTCTCCCCAAGAGATCTTTTTTATCCACGGGGGCCTTAACAGTTGTACGGAATTGCTATCGGTGCAAAAGCTCACTATTTTGGCATGGCAGTTGGTGTTAATAATAGAATTGCATATGTCCGTTATGGTGCATATGCACGTCATGCCTTATTAGGAGCTGCAGATATACCTCATAGAGAATTTCCTGACGAGCTCACCTGCGCCTGGAGAGCGTACGACTCGTGAGAAGATTGTGTATGGGGGTAAGTTACTCTCCCAGCAACAGAAGAAGAAAAAACCTTACTCAGGTACCACAGGTGTTATGACTGCCACACAGGAACCATACGCTACCTCAGTTGTGCCACCAACCAACAGTCCTTCACTGGCCCTGCAGCATGTCCCCCTAGAGACTTCATGCAAGAGAGTCCTTAGCTCTCCTACATGCCTTTTACCACTCTAGGTACTTGCAGCAAGGAATGATTATGATGATGATACAGCAACATGATATTTTGGATATATAATTTTAAGGACAGTAAACTTACTGTTTCTTAGCTCTAAGTAGGCAGCTAAACGGGACCATTTGTTGCAAGGTCACTGAAGGACTGAACTGCTCAGGGTGGGCTTGGGAGAGGACGTCGCGCGTACTGTTGCTCATGCTGCTAACACTCGTGCTCTTATTGCATTGTGTCAAGAGGCCACAGACCTCTCCATGTGTGTGTATGTATGTATGTATGTATGTATATTATATATATATATATATATATATATATATATATATATATATATATATATATATATATATATATATGATATATATATATATTTATATATATAAATATATATATCTATATATATATATATATATATATATATTATAGATATATTATATATATATATATGTATATATATTATATATATATATATATGTATATGTATATATTATTATATATATTATATTTTATATA
Source organism: Penaeus monodon (assembly GCF_015228065.2). Taxonomy (NCBI): domain Eukaryota; kingdom Metazoa; phylum Arthropoda; class Malacostraca; order Decapoda; family Penaeidae; genus Penaeus; species Penaeus monodon. The sequence goes on along the minus strand of NC_051423.1, from coordinate 785,969 downwards.
TATAATGATATATAATATGTAATATATATATATATATGTTATATATATATATATAATAATATTATATAATATTATATATATGTGTGTGTGTATAATCTGGTTTGCAGAAACAGGTGATGATGATAATGATGGCAGTGAAGTTGATGTTGTTGCAGACAGTCAGACCAGGTTGGAGCAAACCAGTAGGAGTACAAACTTACTTATCTGCCCATAATGCTCATACTCCCATTCATGTTGTTTGCCCATACTCTGTGATTGTCAGGACTGCCAGCCAGTTGTCTATGCTTCCTCCGGTGACTAATTATTCATAATTGTAATGTCTTTTATATACATTCCATAATATTGTTGGTGCACTTTTTATATAATATGTTCCCTATCACCCTCGACCATGTGTTCGCAATAGCTACTACTAGCCCTATCGGCAGCATGAGCAATGGTTAAGGTTGTCCTCCCCAGGCTATACACTTGGTGAGCTCCACAAGTGCCTGTTGAACCACTATACCTCAAAAGTCTCCATAGTATCTCATTCCAGTGGACCCATATCAGGAGTTTTGTTGTGCCCTTACATAGCCAATCATAAAAAAAAATAAATAAAGTGGAGGCCGGGCTAGCAAGCAGAGCTGCACAGAGGCTAAACTTGTTGAATGTTTCTTGCATTCGTTCAGAAGGCAGCCGGTCTCCACACCACTCAACCCACAATAGTTCTCATATCAATGAAGGTTGGTAAGAGGCGATGCTTACCGGCTATGCTCACGACCCCGTACTTGTTACCGATGCCTTTAAGCTCGTTCAGACCAACCGTGGGCAACTGTTGGTAATTACCGTCTTATCTCCAACCCACTTTTTACTGTGACGTGTTTGTATGTTAAGCATTTTTTGACATTTTGTTTCTTTTTAAATATTAATCGTTATTTTTTTTTTCTTTTTTTCTTTTTTTTTTTATTATTATTTTTATTGCCTCTTATGGCATAGCTGTAACTGTAGCTTGCATTAGTAGGTTTGAGCTTGATTTATGTGTATTGTACTCTTAACTTGGGCTGACCCGTGCCCAATTAGCTTCTCGTAGGTATGACAGCAAGGCGTCAGGGACTCAGGTCTTCATTATAGGGTGAAATAAATAAATAAATAAAAAAAAGAAAAAAAATTAAAATTGCTTCAGAAGCCTTGTTCTCTACATTTTACGGTTGGTAATATCTTTTTTCGTCAGTGTGACTAAACTCTTTGCTGCGACGACACCATTGTGTGGCGAGCCGTTTACCTTCCCTCAGTTAACCAGCACTGCCAGTGTGAATGAGTGCTCATCTAGACATGCTACTCAGATGCTGTTTCAGGATGTAGATAAAAGATCAAGAATGAGTGTTTTTTGTTTTTTGTTGTTTTTTGCGCTAGTTAAGTTATGATGATAATAACAATTACTTGGTGTTGTGGTGATTTTCCTTTTTTTATATATGTATAATTATTATTATTTATATTTTTTTCCTCTCCTCTCTTTTAATCTTTAATCGTAATATAGATAAGGAATTCATTCTGCAATAGCTTTCAGTATTGCCAACTTGCTGGGCATTCTGCTGTAAATGTCCCAGGCCAATTTCCCACCACAGTATCACCTGCATCCAAAGACCATGCAATGGAAGGTTACCTGTTACCATGCAGCAGGTTTTCTTATCAGTAGGAGTGCGTACATAGTGTATGGTTATTATTTGTTTGTTTGTTTTTTATGGAATTGGTGTGATTTTTTTTTTTTCCTGTTCTTCATGGGTTTATTTTTTCTTCTTTTTCCTTTTCTATTCTGCGTTTCTTTTTCTTTTTTCTCCTCTTTCTCTTTTTCTTTTTCTTGGGACCAAAGTCAGTCTAGTTCTGCTTTTGAGGTTTGAAGTGAAACAGCCAGTGTTGAAATCTCTCTTTTTCTTTCCCTCTTTCCCTTAGCCTTTTCATTGTCATTCTTGACTGTTGTTTCCTTTTCTTCCTCCTCTATCTTCTGCCCCTGTTTCTCCTCCTCCATCCCCTCACTCCTCTGCCTTCTCCTCCTCCTTCTCCTTCTCCTTCTCCTCTTCTTTCTTTCTCCCTCTGTTTCTCAATGCAGACCTTTCTCATAAGAACAAACTGAGTTTGGAACTATCCATGTTTGGCCTTTGAATTTGGTAGAAAGCATTATATTTTCATCTTTCTTTCTATCCTTTTGGTGCTTTGACGAGAAACAGGAAAATATTTGCTTATTTCTTATTACATTGTTTACTTTTTGGTGTCTAGGAAGTTGGGGAACAATTCTCATAGGTCATTTCTCAATATGTAAAAGGTAATTGTTGTAGATGTTTATAGAAATTTTAAAGATAATAATAATAAAAAAAAGAGATGGAAAGAAAATGACGAGGAAAGTCTGGAAAATGGTCCGGACGCTTGAGTTTGAAGTTATTATAAGAAAGGAAAAGAAAAGATTAGTTTGTAATTGTATTAGGTATCCCTTCATCATTTAAACTGTTTGTACAATACTGATGTACAGGTGCACCACTGATTCTCTGGCAACTGATGGACAGAATCATGAGCAGGCAATCGAGTTCCTGCCATGGCCAGATTAGTTCTCCAGGCAGCCACATTAGTATTAAGTGTGGCCACATATTATTTACACTGCACTGGTTGGTGTAGCTTTCTTGACTTTGTGCAATTTCTAGCTTATTTTGTTTACATTTACCCCTTGTTATGAATTCCAAATGAAGTGTAAGTGTTATTGGTTGATGCTTTAGAGCTACAGGAGGTCCATGAATAAGAGTTTAGGAATACGATTTGATATTATTGTATAACCACTGTTGGTCTTGCAAAAGGGATAATTCAGCTCCGTTGTAGAACCAAGGTTACCAGTGGAAATCAGTTGTGTGCCTGTAGTGTTAATGAACTGTTTGTATGTTGCAAATTTGTTAATTCTTTTTAAGAACAAAGAAAAGGTTTTGCTTCAGTGCTAATATATAAGGGGCTTATGTAAATTAACATCCATGATCATTGCAAATTCTAACTTTTGAGTGTCAGAATTTGATAAGCCAAATTTCTTTGTAAGAGGAGAGAGTAATTGATTTTTGCAGTTTTAAATAAGATATATTTCCCAATTTTATAAAATATATCAACTGAAAAACAGGATATGGTAAAAACCTTTTCTGTAAGAATCTTTTTTAATGAAATGACCTAAAGAGACTGTAATTAACAAACTCAGCTTCAGATTTGATTTGATTTTTTTTTCTTTTCTTTTTTTTTTTTTGGATGTGGGTGATAAACGACTTTGTGTTTAGAACATTATGCGTGTTGCATACCCACGCATCTGTGTCAGTAAATACTCTGCACATTATTACAAAATAAAGCATTCGTAGTTCAACTTATCTCTCACGGAGTCGCAGATACAAATAGCGTGAATGTGAATGGTAATAGGTATTTTTTTAGTTTTTGTTTTTTATTCTCTCTATTCGAAGTCCAGCATTGACCAAGATGAGGTCAGGGACTTCTGAACACTCCAAGTGTCCCAGAGGGGTGCTGGACTGTCACAGGATAGATAAAAGATAAAAGGTAAAGAGAGAGAGCCATACTCTTTTTTGTTAGCTTAAGGTTAAAATGAGCTGGCTGGCCAATAATGAAAATCTCAATTCTTGCATTACATACGTACTTTTTTTTTTTCATCAGTTATGTTAAACGTTGTTGAACAGTTACATACATAGACAGACACACTTACATTGTTATTAGAGTTCTGTGATGCCAGAAATGCAACATTATTGTAATGGAATCATTGCAGAGACTGAATGATGTTTTAGACTATGCACTGAGAAGCATGCTCTTTGTGATTGTTAGAAGGGACCTCGACACACAGGAGGCAAGAGCCATTGAGAGAGCAGCACGCCCAAGACGTGATTTTTGCATCCCTTTGACATTTTCTTTTCTCGTTTTTATTTATTCATTTTTGTTTTGTTTCTGTTTCTTGTGCAAGTGTTAAGCAGTAACTATATGGCGTCTGTGCAGAGAGTGCCAGCCAGCTACATACGAAAGAGTTGGGGCAGGAAGGGAGGACTCTGCCGAGTGGCCAGGGATGAAACTCCTCCGATGGGCTTTGTGGAGGGGGCTTGCCTTCCGTGAACGTGCTCAGATGCATTGACTCGCTCTTGGAAAAGAAATTGGGAGCGTGAGATGAGCAGGTTTATGTATATGCAGAGAAATATGCTGCACTATGGATGTGTTTTGTGTATGTTTCTTGGGTTTATGTATGTATGTATGTATGTATGTATATATTTACAGATATATACTTATGTGTATATACATACATATATATACATACTACATACATATACATGCATACACATGTGCATGCGCATGCACACACACACACACACACACACACACACACACACACACACCACACACCACCACACACACCACACACCACACACACACACACAACACACACACACACACACACACACCACACACACACACACACCACACCACTACACACACACCACAACACCACACACATACACAACCACACACAACACCAAAACACACAAACACACACACACACAAACACACACACACACACAACACACAACCAACACACACACACACACACAACACACACACACACACAACACACATACCACACAATGCAAACAATTACATAATTATAATCACATATATCATACATCATCTATCATATACACCATAGCACAAACATCAACGTTCGTTTGCCATGTCACACACACACACAGCTGACACAATGCTAACAACATTACCAAGACACACATGTATTTATATACATATAATCATACATATAGATATATATCATATACTGTATGCAATTAGTAATATCAGTTTATATTTGATTGTTTTGACATTACAAATTGTTATGCATATGCAAATGTAATTTATCCTGTTTATTATCATCGCATGCAGTATGATCTCTTATAAGCAGGTCCTAGTGGCAGGAATCAGCTTTCTTGATTGTCACCAGCTCGTTTTGAGCTTTTGAATGCCATTTGCTGACCATTGAAATGATTCCATTGCCTGTTTTTTAATCCAGTACTCATCAGTCAGCAAAGTAATAGATAATTAAGGCAAAGTTTCTTGGTGGAATGTTCTCAGAATGTGTTAATGTTGTAATAAGCTGTTATGTCATTGTCATTTGTTATTGTATTTAATGTATTGTCAACCTTTTTCTCTTTTTTTTCTTTTTTATGAGGGCAGTATCTATTGTCATAAGGCAAGAGTCGTGTCTTGCTGTGCTGTCATGTTGTGAGGTATATACAGTGGAAGCAAGTTTCTATGCGTGTTGTTATTTCACAGTAGATATTTGTGATGAAATGCAATTATTGTTTTGAGGATATGGAAGAGTAGATCACAGTTACCCTTTTTTTTATATAACATTTCAAGTCAGGAAGAAGCTGAATAGGAGTTATTATTAGCATTATACTTGTATGTGTGCTTAGAACTACATTACTGTCTTTTTATGCCTGTCCTCTGTCATCTACTACTGAACCAGTGTGTCAGCAAAAGCATGTTTTATCCTTTTCACAAAGAGGTACAGAATGTCTCTGTGCTTGTGTATTCCACGGCTAGGAATATTGTGTCTCTTGGTATTATACAGACAGGCCTTCCTCTCAAATACCTTTCTTTTATTAAGCACGCATGCTGCAGAGAAAATGTTAAGTGTGCGGATTTTGTGTGACTGCGGGTAAGTTTTTTTCTTGTAACTGAAACCTTGGATTTCTTCTTTCTTTCTTTTCTTTGTCTTTTGAATAGGGATACCAGCAAGGATGTAGTTCAGTACAAGAGTATCTACAATCTTGCAGTGATCCTCACTACTTCCATTGTGGCTTCAAGATTATATTTTTTCATGATATATTCCTTAATACTAATGAAAACAATAAAGAAATTATGGCTCCAGAAATTAGTCTGAAATATATATAAGCTGACATAGCTGCTATTGAGTTGAATGTCCAAGTTTGGTGACTGAGAAATTCAGAAGAAAATGACCTTCATTTTGGAGTGCATTAAAATTTTATAAAACAATAAGCTAAACATGTCTATCTCACGTGTTTTCTGTTTTCCTTGATTTTTGGAAATATCCTATTTTATTCAGTGCTGCCATTAGTATTGTTTATGACATGATGGTAATCATAATATAAATAATAATAATAATAGCATCAATATTAACAGTATTAGATTTTTAAAAATCTTGTAAATTCAAGGAAAGGGAAAGTCAGGTGAGGTGATGTAGGCTTACACTTGAGATATCTATGTGTAAACATAATTCGCAAAATAAAACTTCATTGGAAGTTACAGTTTATTGTTGAAGAGTAAGCACCTTTTGATCTTTTTCTTCAATTGCTTTTCTGCTCTCTCTCTTCTCTTTCTTTCTCTTCTTTCTTTCTTTCCCTCTTCTCTCTCCCTCCCTTTCTTTCTTTCTTTCCTGCTTTTTCTTCTTCTTCTTCAAACAGATCAGACAAAAGGTGTGCTTGCAAGTGTGTAAATGTGAGTGTTGTGTCTTGACAGTTATAGCAACTTCACACTTACAAGTTTTTCTTTATAATTACTCTTATTCCTGACTTGAATGAACATAAGTATTTGCAAAATTTGTTTGGGACTGTAAATGTTATCTATGCTTTTATTTTAATGTTAATGTTTTCATCATTGTAACATGATCTTTTGTAAACTTTTTGTAACACTTATATTTTTTATTTTATTTATTCATTTATTTTTTCCAGTATGTTGATTGTTCTGCATTTGAACCGTACTATGTTATAATAGGGATGTTGCATATCAGTACTTAAGTGTTGTCATTGAATTTTTAAGTTTTCATAAGGATTATTATACCATTGTTACTCTCTCAAGGGCATTAATGCATTTATATTATAGTGAAATGTGAAAGGAGATGAATATACGAGCTTATATTAAACAGAGAATAATTTCTAGACGTTAACAGTATTGTGATTGTTTGTTGTTATAAGTAAAAAGTGATGATTATATGTTAATGACATGACTATCAGTGTCACCAGAAGCTTCCTCTAGGCTGGACGTCAGTGGCCTGCACATGCTGAATGAATGGAGCGGTATTTTATCTTTCGCCAATATCCTCTTGCTTTGGTCTCTTCCATTTTGGTGCCTGTTGCAGTTTCCTTCTTGGTGGATTTTGCCTTTTCCTTTTTTCTCCTTCTGTTTGATTGTTTTCTCCTTTTGCTCGTCTGTTTTAATCTTCCTTTCTTCTCTTTTCTTCCCTACTATTATTCCTCCACGTCCTCCTCAAACTCTGATTTTGTTGTCCGTGTGCTAACCTCTCTTCCCTCGGTTTCCTTGCCCTCTTTTATCCTTTCCACCTTCTGCTTCCTAACACTAAATGGTGAATTGATCATGGTACCAAATTACCACACGTCCTACAAATTCATTTCCCCTCGGCAAAAATAACTGCACAAATACCGCCCCCTGCGTCCAGCAAGGCCACGTGGCAGCCATCTTGACAATCCATGTCCCACCACTTATCAGCGGCAGAAAACACAGTGTAAGGGGGATACATTCCAGTTTGTGCAATTAGGAAGTAATTGCTGCTTGTTCTGTACTAACCCCTTGAAGGACGGCAGTGTTCAGAGCATGTGCACACAAGACGGGAAAAAGTCAGGTTTTCAAGTCTTATTTGATGTGTAAATTAATTTTGGTTAAGATGCTCTGCTTTGGGGATTTATGATATAGTTTGGAAACGTTTTTTTTATTCTGGGGGGAGGGGGGGATAACTTCTGTCGCGTTTCATCCAGTGTGCGTACATACACTTGCCATATTGCATCCGTGAGGGGTTACAAAAAAATAATAATAATTAAAATATAAAAAAAAAATAAAATAAAAAATTAAAAGTAAAAAAAAAAATAATAAATAAAAAAAAAAAAGTTGCTCCATAATTGTGCAGAATTTTGACTCCTAGAAGTTCTTTCGCTGAAATATTCTGAGGATAGTTGTAACTTTTTTAAAATATAGTAAGTCAAGTCATACCATTTTTTTTTTTTTTTTTTTTTTCTTTTTTATGGAATAATTTTGGAATGACAGAAACAGGGTATATCTGCATGAAAGTACTAACTCGGTGGTCAAAAGAAAGAGTTTCCCCATTTTAGCTGTGTGTCTGTCTCCAATGTGCCCATAGACCAAAGTTTCATACAGTTGTACAGTCAATTGCATTTGCCATTAATTTGTGCCACTTTTTTTTTTTTTTTCTCTATTTCTCCCCCTTTTTTTTGTTTTTTTTTTTTTTTTTTTTTTTTTTTTTTTTTTTTTTTTTTTTTTTTCTTTTTTTTTTTTCAGTGTCCTTTTTTTTTTTTTTTTTGTTATTTGTTCATAACTCCTTATCTGTGAAATTTATAAGCCAGAGGTAGACATCTTAAGATAAACTTGAAAGTTCAAAGGAAATTCTAATCTCTTGAATAAAGAGATAATTGTTTGGTATATGCAAAAAAGATTGTATTGTATAAAATAAAATTTATATTTTGGAGTACAGCTCTTTTTGTTAGATTCTATAAAGTTAGTAATAATATGTTATTAGTTTCTTTTCTATCAAAAGTTATAACTACATTCAATAGAAAATTGTTAAAGTACAACATACTGAGAATTTCAGTGCTGGAATTATAGGTCTAGGAGACAAAGCTATATAGTGTAAATATATGATAAGTATGATATTGATTTCTCAATAGTTGGCTGGTGATGAATACGCAGATGCGTTGTTAATTTTCAACGAAGGAGTCTCACATGAAAATTTTTTTTTGGAATATAATTATCAAATTAAAAGTTCACATTTGATATTGATTTTGATTGTTCGTCTTGTTGTAGTCTTGAGATGGGTTTGTTTGCCTTTGCTTTCTGGAATCTGCAATTTTTTTTAAATAGCGTAACTGTCAGCCTGAGTTTAAATGTCATTTGATACTGTATTGTTTTTTTTTTTTTTTTTTTTTTTTAATTTACGATGGTTGTTATACTTTTTGTTTTGTTTTTCTCCATTCTGCATTGCTTTAATAAAAATGAAATCAACTGTGTATTCCTGTTCTTAATAAAAAAAAAAAAAAAAATTTTTTATCATTTTTTTATTTTAAATAAATTTCATGGATCTATTATAGGTAATCACTTAGCACTTTCACTTTATTTTGAAAAAAATGACACAGCATAAGAAATAAAACGAAAAATCAAATGTATTTTCCATTTGCAAAAATAAAAAAAAAAAAAAAAAGTTCACGCATGCGTTTACAATAAATATGACCATAGAAAATGTGTCATAGCACTCTTGATGAGAAATATAATGAATTCCTTGATAGTAAAGCGAAAGTACAATGTTGTTCACATAATATGCAATTTTAAACTATTAAAGAGTAAAGATATTATTAAGTCCTTGATTTTACTATTTCATATAAATCCACATACATTATAATGTTATTAATCTGTTGAAACACTTAATCAAATTTTTGAGTTGCTTAAATTCTATTGTGTCCAAAAGACAATTTTAAAAACTTTTATGGAGTAAATTTTTAGCTTTATTGATTTTGAAAATTTATTCATGATCTACATTATTATGTTAAAGTTGTACTGATTTTACTTTATAATCTACCAACAATCTTGACTAATAATACAACATGATGCAATCTTGCTTTATCAGTTCAGAATCAAATCAATTGTGAAAAACGATTTTGTAGAAAAAATTCAAATGACACGAATACATTAATAGAAAGTCATAACAATATTGATGTAGTAAACGTTGACAAATTTTCTCATAACAACAACATGGCTCAACATAATACAATACTACATACTTCCAATCTGATTAGAATCAAATTCTGTTTAATAGTAGATTAGAGGATTTGATGGAAAAAAAACATTAAAACAATAAATCATATATAAATTAATAACAGAAAAAATATCCAAATACATTCTTACATTTTTCTATTTTTCATCATCGCACAATCCTATCAACAATATTAGCACTACCTTTCATCTATTCAATAATGATGCGTTACTAGTGTCCATTCTAATGAGGATTTTGATAGGTGAAATGTAGTCAGGGTGAAATATACCACTACAGAAAAATTTACAAGTATAAAATTACAATTTCTTTTCGTTTCTTAAAATTTCCTTCCTATTTTAACTAGAGTTCAAGCAAAATTTATTGTCAATTATCTTTTTGCAACTTTATGTTGGGGAATTCGGCAAGGGGGTCCTTTTCAATAATAAAATTGTAAAAGGCAGGGATTACTTACCCCCACAGAAAAAATTAAGTATTAATTTACTTCACTTCTATTCGTTTCCACTGACACAACTCTAAGACTAGTCAAGCACAAATGATGGCTTATTCAATTGTCTGTTTCTCATGATCGTCATAGTCACCAAGCATCTCCTATCTGTAGCTCTGAAAAGGATTGAGAATTCCTTACTAGTACAGAAAATTTTTTTTCCTTTATTTTCACTTGCTATTTCTTTTCCACGTGTAGCACAAAACTCTAAGTCTGAGCCACAATATGACTGCGCCCTCTCACTAATTAATTGTCTGTCGTCTCCATGGGATCGTCATCAGCATCCATGTCATCTCCATCGTCGTCCTGCGGGGGTCGCTCCGGGGGCTTCTCATAGGCCTTCTCTAATGCAGACACTACAACGCCGTCCCAGACGGACATTTCGCTTGCTATACCTACAAGGAGAGTAAACCAAATAAATAAAGTCTTAAGTATTCTGCTTAGACAGAGACAAGACTCGGTAATTGTCATAATACACTACTGAATTTCCCTCTCCCCTGTATATCTAAGGGCTTGTTTACACAATCAGTTTCAGAGTACTGAACCAAAACTGTTCCTCAAAATAGCTATCCTTCCCAGCACTGATGTAAGGGATCTGAAAACAGACATGGCCATCTACTTGGATTCCTGCCACAACGCACACATCTATGCAGACAATAAATAAAATATATAAAGAACAATATATAACAACCCCATAGCTAACAGCTGCAATATTAATGACTGTTGATATTAGCACACACTGTATACATACCCATGTAAATATATTGGCTGCATACATACATTGCAGTTTACAGTTGTAATTATAAAGATGAATCACAGTAATACAGTATTTATCACAAATCAGCCATGCCTAGTTGATCCATACACTGCAATTGATGAGCCAATCCTATAAACACCCTGCATGCTGAATGGTGGTTAACACCAAGCCTCAACTCCACACTTCAACAATGATCCAGAGCTTGGCCAAACACCATAGTGGGATACTGATCATGTAAATAAACCCTTAAATTCAAGATAAACTAAACTACAGGCAATTATTTTTCCTTCTTTCTTTCTGGGAGAAACCAAACCACAGTTCTTACTTGAGTTGCCTTCGAGTCCAAGAATCTGTTTGTAGCCACCGTGTGAAAGTACTCTTAGAAGAGTCTGGGCGGTGAGACATACAAGGTCTTGCTGTTCCAGAGTCATAGCTGTATGTACACGAATATTCCCTCCTTCACAGGGGTCACTGATACCTGAAAGTACACAAAACAAGGCACTCCTTCCCATCCCTCCTCAAACTGTCAATGACGGTATCAGAAATCTCTGGGCGTCACTGACTCCAGTGATTTCTGGCAACCATCCTGCCATTTGGCCCGAGAGTCCGCTATGCATGTTGCAACACCTATTGCCGTACCCAGCGTAATGAGTCAGCTTGTTATGATGGTTATAGGCGTGGCCCAGTAGATATGGGTTAAAATGTCAAATTTAAAAATAAGAGAACTTACTGATTTTACTCAATATTTTGTCCAACTGCCTTGCTCAGTAACTTATCAATAATTCAACAATACCTGATAAATATAATGAATAATATTGTGAATTTCTCAACAAATTATTGCATAAAAGATTTTAAGAAAGGCAAATGCATTAAGTGGTACTATCAATAATGAAACCAAAGATCCATGCACTAACCTGCAGAGCCTGGTAAGAACAGTCCTGCTGCTAATAGCTGCAAACATCTGCGGAATGCAGAATTTATGGGCAAGGCCTGTCTGCTTGGGTTGTTCATAATAGCATAATGTGCCTGGAAAGAAAACAACAGATAAAATGGAAAGAAAATAAAAATTTCTAGTGGACAGATAAGGCCATCAACATAAGAGTAACAGCATTGTTAAGAATGAGTAATATGAAATTCATGCCTTGATTATTAAGTAACTGATAATTTTTTTTTTTTTTTTTTCACCACCAATCTAAGCCACACAGTCAGCCACTCAAGCAATAAATTAGAAGCACAGGAAATACATATACCCCAGTATGTGTCCATTTGCCTGTGGTATACAAAATTTTCCAGTAAATAAGGCTAAAACAAGGCTTTATTTATTTAGTTTTCGAGGGGCTGTAGCTCCTGAATAGCCACACCCCAAGCCAAACATGCAAACTATAGGATCACACAACTCAGACCCATGTGATGTGTATCCTTGCAACCAGCAATTGGGCAAGGTTTTTTATGAAGAATGGATACACATCCAATATATCAAGACAAAAAACATGCACCATGTTAGCTCCACTAAAACAAAAATGTGGATGTGGCCCACTAGTCTCTTGCTCTCACTAATTTCTTGCGAATAATTATATCACATGATGGGTGTGTTTATCTTTGTGCTATTTTTTTGCTTTTAGAAATCGTAATAAGAAATCTTCCTTTTCATTTTTTTTTCTTTCTTTCTTTTTTCTTTTTCTTTTTCTTTTTCTTTCCCCACTATTGTTATGTTTAAGCTTTACCTTCAAATACCTGTGTCAGAAAATTATTATCAATGAAAAATAATCTATGACTTTTCTCTAAAAGTAGTTACATCTTTACACTTCTTTTCTCCTAAAGAACCTGCAAATAGTATTACTTTGAATAGATTATCACCCTTTTCAACTTCCTTACATATCTCACAAATTGAATGTAGCAACAAGAGCTGAAAAAAACAACAAACTCCAATCTCACAAGGTCCACCTACGACAAGCTACCCAAACCATCTCACCAGGAGGTCCAGCATCCACGGTGACAGAGGCTCAAACCCTTCGAAGCGTCCACGCAGATCCCGAAGCAATCGAATAAGTACTTTAATCGTGGAGTGGTGTGCATTCTCCTCAAACCAGCGGCTGAGGGGCAGAGAAAGAGAAAGGGGTAAAATCAGATGAAGAAAAATCAAATTTGTTCTTATGTTATGGGGCATCTTTTCCATACTTGACCAAATCTGTATCTTAGTATTACAATCTTTAACTCTTCAGAGATGGGTATTAGAAATCTCTCAGCATCATAGACCCTAATCCAGCCGAGGAGAGCGGGAGTCCACTACTTGTAGCGGAACTTCCCACTCGACACTCTCTAACGCGTCACCATGCAAATAGCTGTACCCCGCAGATCACGTGGTTTGTTATGATGGCTATACATATGACCCAGCAGTAAGGGGTTAATTATTATTTCCAATAAAACATCTAAGTGTCTATCTGATTTCAATTAACTTTTCAGCAGGCACACCCATTCAACAAATTTCAAGTAACTTCTCATCCTCCTCTATTGTTCCTTTTACTATGTATATCTTTTTCCCCTATTAATTTGCTTGCTTAAAAAACATACATCCTCTATAAAATAATTCTGATGAACTCACAGCCACATTACCCTTAAAAATCATTATAAAAATATGTTATTCTTATGTCAACCATGAGAGGCTTTCTCACCTGTGTCTAATCGCTGCTAGGTGTGACTGGAGGATCTTCTGGTCGAGGTGCAGCTCAGGGTCCAGTTTGCGCAGGTTCTGGTGGATGGTGGTCACGAGGACACGCACTGTGGCCTCACTGTTGCTGATCTCGAAGCCTCGGTCATCTGGGAGCATTGTGAGGACGAGCACTGCAGGTTTAGGTTAGTCTCACATTAGGGAGAGGTGTATGTGAATGTATAAAATCGTATGTTGATAGAGGAGGAGGAGGAGAGGAGCGACAGAGGAGGTGTGCAAGGGAGGAGGAAGAAGAGGAAAAACAAGAGAAGTCTGAAGAGGAACCAAAACAACAGGTGAAGGAGAAAGAGCAGGAAGGGAATGACAGAGGTGTGCAAGGGGACATGGAAGAGAGGGAGGAAGAAAAAAAAAAAAAAGAGGAGGAAGAGGAGGAGGGGGAGGAAGAAAATTAAAAAAAAAGAGGAGGAAGACTATGAAGAAGAGGAGGAGGGGGAGGAAAGAAAGAGGGACAGGAAGAAAGAAAAAAGGAAAAAAATAGAGGGAGAGGAGAAGACGAGAGACTTACGAGAGGAAGAAGAAACAGCATGACTTACAAAAGCAACACCACCATTGTACCATAGAAGAAAAAAAGGCTCCCCCAAAAGCAATCCACTTACCTTCCTGGGGCTCTTGCGTGCGCAGATCATCACACACCTTTTTCCCGAGAGCTTCCACAGCCTCCTTGGTGGGCAGCGTCTTGAGGATCACCACAATATCTGCCACATTGTGTCCCGTCATCATGGTACCCTTCTTGTATGAGCCCACCTGTCGCACCTCTTCGATTTGCTGCAAAGACACAATGGCACGATTCATCTTTTCTTCCTTCACTGTGCAGGTTGGTAGGCAACTGATCTCTTTTCTCTCTCTTCCTCTCTCACTATCTCTACTATCCTGGTTTATATTTTGGCGTTTGTCTTTTCCTCCCAATGGTAATGGTTTACATCTCATGACTTATATTTTTCTTCCTAGGTGTACTCAATTATCCTACACACTTCTTTTCCTTTCTTTATCAAACTGGTTCATACGCAAACCTAGAAATTAACTGCCGTAACTACACCACAACTGGCATTTTGAACAGCCCAGTGACTCTAGATCTTTGCCTCTCACCAGGGAGTACACGGAAACATCCACAAACTAAGCAACGGGAGAGGGTCCTTGTTAAAGATGGCATGGGGGGGGGGGGTCCTAAGTATCTAATATTATTTCAATATGTTATATTTACTTGTATATTGCTCCACTATGGCACAGAGCTGAATCTGAAACACATACATGGAGTGAGTATTTTTCTCCTTAGATCATAGGATCAAGATATTTAACGAGGTTAGTCTCTCTTCTTCTAAAGGGGAAAAACTCGTATATGGTAGGAAAG
This sequence comes from Penaeus monodon, assembly GCF_015228065.2. NCBI lineage: Eukaryota > Metazoa > Arthropoda > Malacostraca > Decapoda > Penaeidae > Penaeus > Penaeus monodon. Next base: position 770,853 of record NC_051423.1, on the reverse strand, counting down.
GATATCTACATGCAAGGTATTAAAATAAAATTGTAAACACAAAATAAAAACACTTCCCAACAAAGAACACTCAAAAAAAAAGAAGGAAATTTAACATAACAAAACAACAACAAAACTGTGCAATGGAATCCAAACTATCTATGCAATATTTTTCTTTCTTTCTAATGTAGAAAAATAGAGAAAAATCTAAATGGCACATTCTCTACTCAGCAAAACAGCTGCCTCTTCTTACTTTGCAACAACAAAATCACTCTTCAGGGGCAGTGTCATGCCTTAATCTATCTTCTGACAAAGATTTGGAACTGACGGGAAAATTTTTCGCAATTACGATTTACAATAATATTAATAAAAAAGAATTGAACAAATAATAGCAATAAAGTAAAATTAATATTAGCAAGTAATAACAGTAATAACAATAATAATAAAAATAACAATAATAGCAACGACATCGTCAAAAGCAGTAAAAACAATTCAATGACATTAAAAATCCCGCTGGCTAATCTCCTTCCTTCAAACGTATCTTGACTCTTAACAACTCTGACACTTGATGGAAGTCAAGCAAAGGATCAAAGTAGACGAGGCACTCCAAAGCCATCTCGTGAACAATAATACCACCATGACCTACTTTCCGCATCCGCGCTAGAGGTCCATGAATTGAGTGAGAGCTATACGTGGTCGAGTTAGTGTTTGGTTCCGAGAACAGACACGTACTGCTGACTATGGAGAGGGGTGTGATCACAAGAAGGAACTTGTCTATTTCAATATTTACAATAAAGCACTAATTTACGTGTGTGTGTGTGTGTCTGTCTGTATGTGTGTGCATGTGCGTGCATGCATGTGTTCTTGTGTGTCTGTTTTTGTGTGTCTGTTTTTGTGTGCGTCTGTTTTTGTGTGCGTCTGTTTTTGTGTGTGTGTGTGTGTGTGTGTGTGTGTGTGTGTGTGTGAGAGACAGAAAGATGTCTGAGTATGTGGGTGTGTGTGAGAATGTGCATGTGCGGAGTGTGTGCATGTGCATGTGCGGAGTGTGTGCATGTGCATATGCATGAATGTGAGCATGAGGATGTGTGTATGACTGTTTTGTGATTGTGTGAGAGAATGTGAGTAACAGTGAGTTTGAATGTAAAAGTGTGAGTACAAATGTGTGCTTGTCTGCATGAGAGAAAGAGAAGAGAGAGAGAGGGAAGAGAGAGAGAGAGAGAGAGAGAGAGAGAGAGAGAGAGAGAGAAGAGAGAGAGGAGAGAGGAGAGAGAGAGGAGAGGAGGAGAGAGAGGAGGGAGGAAGGAGAGGAGAGAGGGAGGAGAGAGGGAGGAGGAAGGAGAGAGGAGGGGGGAAGGAGAGAGGAGGGGGGAAGGAGAGAGAGAGAGAGAGAGAGAGAGAGAGAGAGAGAGAGGAGGAGGAGAGGGAGGAGAGAGAGAGGAGAGGGAGAGGGAGAGAGGAGAGAGAGAGAGAGGAGAGGGGAGAGGAGGGAGGAGGAGAGAGGAGGGAGAGGGAGAGAGGCAGGAAGGGAGGGAGGGAGGGAGAGAGAGAGAGAGGGAGAGAGAGAGAGAGAGGAGAGAGAGAGAGAGAGAGAGAGAGAGAGAGAGAGAGAGTGATTGTGACTGTGACTGAGCGTGTGACAGTGAGGGTGAGAGATTGTGTATGTCGTGTGCACATGTACCATGCTATGTTATTATATACATTATATAAGACAATATTCACGAACAAAAAGAAAGCTCACCTACCCGCTGACAGGCAATGGTTTGCAACAAACTTACGGAACTTACGCATGCGTCAAAATTGCCCGGATCTACAATAAGGTTATCCATCACAGCCTGGATCTTTGTGACTAGGTTAAGTACAGCAGCCTGTTCTGCTGGTGTAGGTGACAAGTCTGCATTTCTTTTCAAGAGGGCCTGCAACAGAAAATTTGATGAAGCTCAAAGGTATGGGACTGAGGAAGTTACAAAGCATAAGATAATACATAAATACACACAATCTTATTAGTCCCTAATAGCATGTGGAAAACCATCTTACAGCAATAACAACTTCTCCCCTCGTCCCCTTGAACCCAAAACCCTCCTTTCTCACCTGAGTAAATGCAGACTCGTCGGGTGCTGGCTTCACTTTGGGGAAGGCCGATTCGCAGAGCACCATGTCGAAGGGCAGTCGTGGCACAAACTGCTTCATCTTGGGGCCAAAATGTGGCCCAGGGCCCATGGGGCGCATCATGCCTCCTCTCATGCCTCGCCCGCGTCCTCGGGTCATTACCATATTTTGCTAACACCTGGTGGTGGAAGAGGAGTTAGTGAGAGGAAAAATGACAGAAGGAACAGGAGAGGATATGAAGATTCATTGATTAATTTGTCACACATTTGACTAGTTAATCATGGGGTTAAAAAATAAAAGAAAAAGAAAATTTAAATATTTGTGAACAATCCAGAGGGTGTTGCTGGTCAGTATCACTAGGAAAGGAAGCAGAAATCATAAAGCTTAACTATTAGTCTCCCAGAACCTGGCCCATCAGTCCTTCACCCAGGAGGTTACCCAGGACCATTAACTGAATGCTACTGGGTAGTTTCCCAATGCAAAAGCCCTCTCTCCTGGGCTGTATGCATAGTGCCCCAGGCCCCAGCACCATAGCGTGCATGACAGCACATGCCCCCAGAAAACAGGACCGGCACACCATGGCTAATATGCACATGCCACCCGGAATGTAATCCAGGCATGCCTGACATGTACATACATGCCACCCAGCAGCAAAAGGTTAAAGCATGCAGTGTCTTGACAGGGTTGGGTAACAAGGGAGACTTGCTTACCATAATGACACTTACAATGAGCATCATGTGAACTATCCATTAAAAATATGTAATCAATTTTCAAACATTCATTTAAGAAGTAATATAAGATGGGACATCAGATGAGCTTAAAGCATTTACACTGTTATTGTACTGTGGCTCCTTTCTCAGGTCCTGCTCAGGTACAGTGCTCTGATTCCTCCAGACTGTAGCACTTAAAGAGTATAAGTAAAATTTCAACTTGATCTACCATCTAGATATAGTTTTCAACAGCAGAAACCAACTATAGTGATGAAACTAGGCCTTATACTAGAAAATTGAATATATTACCTATGCCAATCCAGCAAAGCGTGTTACATATAGGCACTGACATTTTACCAAGATACAGGTTGGACTGGCTCCATGTTTTTTGGTAAATCATCTGGTATCATATGAAATTTCTAATCTGCAAGACTGTGGGGGAGGATTGTTGGGGCTTAGCTGGAGCACTAATAGGTGTAGAGGTAACAACAAGTGCACCACTGAAGAAGAAGAAGAAGAAGAAGAAGAAGAAGAAGATGAAGATGAAGATGAAGATGAAGATGAAGATGAAGATGAAGATGAAGATGAAGATGAAGATGAAGATGAAGATGAAGATGAAGAAGATGAAGATGAAGATGAAGATGAAGATGATGAAGATGAAAGAAAAAGAAGAAGAAAATGAAAAAGAAAAAAAATAATATAATTGGTTTCTACAAGCTAAAACTATTATAGTATCTGTCCAAGGCAGCACAAAGATACAGACAAAAACACAGTGCTGCCTTATAAAGGAATCAAAATCCCAGCTTACAATTACTTAAATTAATCTGCACAAGAAAAAAACAACAGCAAATTCAGATATCAACCCGATACCCAAACCAAGGCATTGGTTGAATGACAGGTTCATCCCTACAATCCAGCATTTATTTATGAGCTTGTGTTGTGCTATTTCATTAGTTTCATTTGCAGTGTGTTATGCATCCACATTCCCACAACCTTTACTTACAATTGAAAAAAATTAAGTGGCAGTTCTCTAGAGCCAGACTATACAGTAGAATCAAATTTTGTATCATTGGACTCCTATACTGTCTACTAACCAAACATAGCAGAAATAATCAGCTGAATTAAAAAATAACCACAACATAACCATCTGAAAATTCCAATAACTTGCATAATGAAGAGGGACTTCAGGCACAGCAAAGGAGCCTTCCCTCTGCCTCAGCTGGGATGTGCTTGAGAATTCGCACTGGGAGAGAAGCAGTGACACCCATAAGGGGAAGATTTTTTGTGGGGGTCAGCCCTTTAACAAATAGCAAAAGAAATACATAAATACCACACAAAATAATCCTGCCATTCAAACTGATACCATCAGATCTTGTACATACAATCACTAATGTTGCCTGATACCAACCAATACCACAGCATATGCACACTAGACACTGAGGAAGCTTTTGATACCAAAATCAATTGATCTTAACGATGCAGACTGCTTCTAGAAAATTACCAGTTAAGTTTTCATCTAAACCTGGAGTGCTGTATCTCTATAAGAAAATGTATGACAAACAACTCTCCCCATGAGTTTTAATACATCTGGAATGCAGTTAAATTGCCAAACCGTCAACCTCACCTTGCCAAAATCTCAATTGGCATGTACATGTTACCATCCATCTCAAGAGAGTTCAAAAGCAACTGCCACAGTAATGACTTTCAACAAACTTATGGTGTATGCAGTCTGCTGAAACAGACCTCCCGATCAATCTAACATCCAATAAGGAACTTCTCCCAGCTTTATCTCACCATCTTTATATATATTTATGTGAGGGGAAGGATTAGTGGCTGAACATGGAGACCACCAGTATTGCTTCATGCAGTCTTAGTCCTGTTAATTATCACTATCAAAGGATTAGACATCAAATACAATCCATCCAAATTTGTTATTATCCACACCATACAGCTCTTCAACAAAATTACCAAATATAAAATGGTAAACTGGTATATCATATAGTGAGTCAAACGGAAAGTTCTGCTACATGTAGTGGACTCCTCAGCCAAATGGCAGGATGGCTGCCAAAAAATCACCGGAGTCAGTGACACCCAGAGATTTCCTATACCAACATTAATGGGTTAAATATCATAATTTTCCTCATCATTATGAAAACCACAAACGCTTAACTGGGTGGCTGAGATTAGTAGTACAAGAGCAACGTCCTTTCACCCCCCACACAATGCTATTCACACCAGCTTGCATTCCAGCACACGAACACATCAATCAAGACATCAATCGAAACATTCCTATTTCTTTCTTATTGGTAATGTTTTACTGTTATTTTTACATTATTTCATCTATAACAATTCCATGAACTATCCTCTCCATTAATTCATAATCTTCAAACCTATTTTTTCACATGCATGACGACACTTGCACACAACTTGGTAATTCATCAAAATACCTTCACTGAACCAATCATGACAATTTTGGCATCAATGGGTTCTTCTCACCCCCTAGGACACATACATGCCACAGAACCTCCTCAGACCCACGCATTCTTTGCCCAGATAGCTGGGGAGGGCATAAAAGGTACCTGGGAAACTGCTGGGTCAACTAACAAAAATGTAATAACATAATGAAGGTAAGACCTCACTGTTACTGTTGAATGCAGAATATAATGACATAATGAAGGTAAGACCTCACTGTTACTGTTGAATGCAGAGGGCTGTGCCTCCCAACCCAGGGGAAAAAAAAAAAATCCTCCAAGTATGTATGGCAGATGTGGAGGATTCTGTCTTCCACTGCGGGGGTTTGGGGGTGGAAGCAGGAGGCACAGTCCCCAGCTTTAGACAATATTGGGACAGATTCTGCATATATTATTCATAATATACCCTCTAATTTTCCTGGTACTTTTCATGCCCTCCCTTGCTATTGGGTCCAAGACTGTTGCCAATGAGGGTGTTTCCACAGCATAATTCTGATATTTTTTGCATAGTAAAGAAGGTACATATGATATATATATGCAAATATTTTCAGTATTTAGAAACACTAACTCTCAGTGCCTTGAGCACTTTCTGCGTAGAAAGTGAGAGGAATCCATTGATACCAAGAGAGTCACGGTTGGTTCTTCGTAGAGATTCCGAAAAGTCACCCATAAATCTCCTTTTTCTTTATTTATTATTTATTCCAGCCTTTCATACAGATCATCGCACTAATTCAAATGTCCCCATATTGGTCACGGACGAATATGAATGCTTAATTACCTGCTTCATTCGTATGCAAAATTTCTGCATACATTAGTTTCCATACAACAAGCAATTCCCGAACCGTTCCATCTCTTAGTAATAGCCTTATTAGAGTGTGGTAAATTTCAGGAAAAGAAGGAAACAGAAAGAAAGACAGAATGTTGAAAAGTGGAATAATAATAATAATTTTAAAAAATCCGAAAATACGAGAAT
>NC_051423.1:749614-757114 GCF_015228065.2 Penaeus monodon | reverse complement strand
TATATATAGATTGATATAATTTATATTACATTTATAATATATATATATTTATGATATATAGATAATTTATCATATGATATATATATTAATTATATTATTATATATATATATATATAGATATATTATATATATATATATATAGAGATTTATATATATAGATTTATATATATAGATTTAATATAGAGTATGCGGTGTGTAATGTATGTATGTGATCTAAGGATGTATAGTTATATGATGTTATATATATGTATGTTATATATATGTTTGTAGATATATTGTAATGTATAGTATATGTTTGTATATATAGGTATTGGTATATAATATGTATGCCTTATATATATATGTATATATATATATGTATGTATGTAGTATATATATGTATGTATGTATAAGATATATGTATGTATGTATATATATATGTATGTATGTATATATATATATGTATGATGTATATATCTATAAACCATATGTAAAGGTAGTATATATATATATTATCATAGATATATATATATAGAGATATATGTATGGAGGTATGTAGTATGCGTATATGTATATATATGTAGTTATGGTATATATATATATATATTTATTATATTATATAATATATAGTATTAGTATAAATATAGTATATATATATATATTATATATAGATATTAGGTATGTATGTAGGTATATGTAGATATATGTATGTATAGTATATATATGTATGTATGTATCTATATGTATGTATGATGTATTGTATGCATGTTAATATATGTAGTATGTATGTAGATGTATGCATGTATATTATTATGTATGGTATATGTATATATATGTAGTGTATATATACATATAGGCAAGACACAATATACGGCTATTACATATATAATTTTTTAACGTTAGATTCCAGTTTGAGCGCCCTGGTCATCAGTTATAATACTTAATGTAGTTGTCATGTTGTGATGCTCTTTGGACAGTGAGTAGTACGTGGTAGGGGGGTTCCCCAAGGGTTGCCTTTTCCACGGAGATTGCTGTTACACTTTTTAGGTAATCATTGTCTTAGTGATCTGGGCTTGGGACAGGCACGGGACTTGGGCTGGCTCGTGGCACACCCAGTGCTAGGTAGCAATAGATACATATATATATATAGATATAATATATAGTACTATATATATATATATAGTAATTATATATAATATGTTATAGATAATAGTAAGAGATATAGATAGCTATATATAGTGTATATAATATATATATATATATATAGATTATATTAAGTATGTATAGATATATAATGTATATATATATATGATATAATATATATATATATATAGATATATATACATATATGATTGTATGTTAGATATATATATATATATATATATAATATAATAATGTATATATATATATATATATATATATAATATAGATATATGATACATATGTAATATTGTATATATATATATATATATATGATATATTATATATATGTATATAGATATAATATATATATATATATATATAGTTACACTATTATATATTATATATATATTAATCTATATAATATACATATATAGTGGGATAGATATATATTATATGGATAGTTTATTTATAGATATATATATATTATATATATTATAATTAAAATTTATTTTTATTTATAATTTTAAAATTTTTTTATATTATATATATGTATATTTTATTTTATGATATATGTATATATATATGTATATATTTATATATATTATATATATATATATATATTAATTATATAAACACCACAACACACACACACACACACACACACACACACACACACACCCACACCACACCCCCACACACACACACCCACACACCACACACAACGTTTGTTGTGTTGTGGGTTAGCATGTATAATAGTATGTATATATTTTCATATGTTTTAATGCTATATAATATGCATTATATATAATATATATATATATAATATATATTTTAAAATATATATATATTATTATAAGATGATGTAGTATATATGTATGTATGTTGATATATTAATTTTTTAGGTAATCATTGTTGGTGGTTCTCAACTCCCCGTCATACCATCACCCACTACTGTATCAACTTTGACTTGCCCAAGAAATCCGTGCGATCGCCCGCATGTGTGTGTCGTAGATATAATGGTGGGTTGAAAAGCACCACACACGCACACTTTCATATATATATATATATATATATATATATATATATATATATATATATTTTTAAAAAAATATTATATACACATACATACATACACTACATACATACATATACATATACTATACATATACATGTATATGTATATGTATATGTATATATACATATGTATATATATGTGTGTATGTATATGTATATATATGTGTGTATGTATATGTATATATGTGTGTATGTATATGTATATATGTGTGTATGTATATGTATATATATTTGTGTATGTATATGTATCTGCGTGTATGTATATGTATATATGTGTGTAGTATGATGTATATTATGTGTGTATGAATGTAATATCTGTGTGTAGTCTATGTAATTTGTGTATGTATATTGTATATATCTGTGTGTGCTTATAATGTAATATATATGTGTGTGTATGTATATATATATGTGTGTATGTATCTCTATGTGTGTGTATGTCTATATATGTTGTGTGTTGTATATATATGTGTGTGTATGTATCATATCTGTGTGTGTGTACTGTATATATCTATGCCAAAACAAAAATCTATATATATATATTATATATACTCTACATACTCATCATATATACTATCTCTATACTCTCATAGATACTGTACTACTTGTGGTGTGATGTCTATCTCTGGTGTGTGATGTATATGATCCTGTTGTGCATGTTATATCTGTGTATGTATGTACTAATATAATGTGTCTGTATGTATTATATGTGTATGTATGTATATATGTGTATGTACGTATATATATGTGTATGTATATGTGTATATGTATATATTTGTATATGTATATATGTATATCTATATATGCATATATGTGTATATATCATATATTTATATATAGCGCGCGCGCACACACGCACGCACTCATACGCGCGCGCCCGCGCACATCTGTACTCCCACACAATATGAATTCTGTTAAACCTCGTGACTCATTCTGCAAGGGAACACGTGTGCTTAGTTACGATTTACTTTCGCCAGATGTGGGAGGATATGTCGTTTATTTTTATGTAAATTAGATGGTTGTTAATTTTGACCGTGTATAGACGAATTTGTAACATTGAGATTAGATTTGATGTTAATTTTGATAATATTGATGAATCTGCTGTAAATTTGGGATCACTTTGTCTGTGTTTCGTGTGTGTGGCTATACTTGTGGCGTAACAAGAAGTAAATACCTTTAGATGCTGTTATTCATTTCGTCTCTTGATAAATTATGAAATAAAGGAAAATTCTATCATTCTGGCGCAAAAATATTGATTCGTAAGATACTTTCAAATACGAAAGATTTTGATAGAGAATAAGAGTATTTTCCCCCCTAGTAAACAGATCACCAAAGTTGATGTGGAAAAATGGCAGATTTTTAAATTTTTTATGACCTTCGATAATCCGGCACTTGGAACGGAGGAAGCCGAAAAATCGGTGGTGCAGATTGAAAAGTAGGCCTAGAGATATATTCTGAGAATCTATTTATTTATTCGTTTGATTTTGTTTATTTGTTGATAGAAAAGAAGAAGAAGAAGAAGAAGAAAAAGATTTCTTATTTGAATAATTTCGAATCCACTCATCAGGTGTGCTCGGGCGATGCAACAAGTCGTTAAAATCTCAAAGGAGGTCGTCAAAAAATGCCCCACTTAAGGGTCGTCCGGGGTACCGCTCAAGGGGTAGTGGGCAGGGGAAGTGGGGAAGGAGGAGGGGGGGGGGAGGAAGGGTAAGGTCTTAGGAGCTGCCTTCTGCGGGTCGCTGGCGATGGGGTCCTTGCGAGAAACAGCTGCGCCGTCTGGAGGAGGCAGATGTCCCCCGCTCAGCAGTGGAGGCAGAGTGGGGGTGAAGGGGAGGGGAGGGGGTGGGGTGGGGGTGAAGGGGAGTGGGTTTCTTGTATGGAAAGCAAGGGGGGGTGAAGGGGAGGGGGTTTCTTGTATGGAAAGCAGGGGGGGGGGTAGGATGTGGGAGGGTGGGAGGTGTGGGAGGGGCTTTCGAATATGCTTTACAGTTGGTGTCTTGCTTGTATTGTGTTTATCATGCGTGCGGACTTCTTCTTTTTCTTCTTCTTCTCCTTCTTCTCCTTCTTCTTCTCCTTCTCCTTCTTCTTCTCCTTCTTCTTCTCCTTCTTCTTCTCCTCCTTCTTCTTCTCCTTCTACTTCTCCTTCTTCTCCTTCTTCTTCTCCTTCTTCTTCTTCTCCTTCTTCTTCTTCTCCTTCTTTTAGTACGAATATGGCTCATGCAGAGAAGGGTATGTGGTGTTTTACGAACATTTTAATGAGAGGTGTGTGTGTGTGTGTGTGTGTGTGTGTGTGTGTGTGTGTGTGTGTGTGTGTGTGTGTGTGTGTGTGTGTGTGTGTGGTTGTGTGTGTACACGTTCGTTTATATGTTTGTTCGTATATATTGTGGTCTACTTATCAAAAACTTTTTTATTGTTGTATATGTTTTGGTCTACTTATCAAAGATATATTTTTTTTGTCTTATCAGAGGCATTTTTTCGTCAGTAATTGCATATGAGAACAATCATCTTCATTACTTTCGTGACGTTAATTTCTGTAATTGCTCTAGACATATGTAGGTGCTTGATATACAGCCACTTTTGGTTAATCTATGTTGCTACCTTTCTAGACGGGTAATTAATTGTAATCAAATAACCTTTCTTTGAACTGAAACAACTTAAAAAAAAAATGATTGTCGCAATGAATCTTCTTTGAACCGCAATGATCAGCATTTGTTCCCGAGGTATTAAAAGGAATAAATTGGATACTATATATTCACTTGGGGTTTCTCTTTCTCTCTCTCTCTCTTTCCTCTTTCTCACTTCCTCTCTCTCTCTCTCTCTCTCTCTCTCTCTCTCTCTCTCCTCCCCATCCATCTCATCTCTCACTCTCTCCTCTTCTCTCTCTCTCTCTCTCTCTCTCCATCTCCTCTCTCTCTCTTCTCTCTCTCTCTCTCTCTCTCTCTCTTCCCTCCTCTCGACTCTCCTCTCTCTCATCCTCATCTCCTCTCTCTCTCTCTCTCTCTTCCCTCTCTCTTCCCTCTCTCTTCCCTCTCTCTTCCCTCTCTCTTCCCTCTCTCTCTCACTCTCTTCCCTCTCTCTCTCTCTCTCTCTCTCTCCTCCGTCTCGCCCTTTAATTGACTCCCTCTCTCTCCCTCCAGTGTACAACGGATCTGCCCCCTTCGAAGAGCACTGCCCAAGCATAGAGTAGGGTGAGTACCAGGAAATCGTAATTGTTGTCTGCTTGGCCATACGTTCAAGAGCAGTGGCGTTATGGAAGCTCGGTCAGGTTTCGTCCGATGGAACCGAGATAGAGTGGAATGAAGTGGAATAATGTGATAATGTGGTCGAGGATGAATTGTGGGTGAAAGAATGGTGGGTGTTGTTTTGGCGTAAGTGTTGGCTCGGTGGGATGTAGGTGTAGGGAAGGTGTATGGAGGAGGAAATGCGTTATTTTAAAATCGGTGTATTTTGTTGTGTTGGTAAGTGTGGAGCTTGATGTGTATTTGATAGATATAGGTCTACGTGTTTGTAGGAAAAGGTGAGTGTAAATTTGCTTGTTTCTTTGTTTGTATTGCTAAATATAAAGGAATGTGGTTTGATGAAGATGTAAACAATGCGCCAAAATATGCAAATGAGTTAATTATACACCGGATTGCAATGAGATGATATCTGCATTGTGTTGCTGTTGCATCGTTGTTGTTTTTTTCCATTTTCTTTACCTCTGGTCTCTCTCCTGGGTAATAATAGCAGTTTGAATTGCAATGTTGCATAAGAGGAAATGAGAGGGGCTGTTGATTCTTGGATTTTGTTTATTTATTAGTGTCACTCATTTTTTATGCAACTGAGGCTTTTGTTCATGGGAACTGGTGCATGTGCGTGTGCGTGTGCGTGTGCGTGTGCGTGTCATTTCCATTAGTACAAAGCTGCAGAGATGAATTGAGTTTTCATAGCAATGAAAAATAGGCCATGTGTTGTTTATTGAACTAATTATCAATGTTGACAGCCTCCCAGCCCCCTCCCCCTCCCCCCTCCCCCTTTCCCCCCTCCTCCCCTCTAAAAAATGATTGTGGGACAGTTATTGGCAAATGTTGGGAGAGGAGGCGCAGTGCAAGTGCAAAATAGCCTTCATTGTGGCTGTGTTGTGTTGTTGCATGTGCTGTTGCTGGTTGCATCTTGTTTTATATATATCCCTCTCTTTCTGTCTTTCTTTTTCTCTTTCTTTCTTTCTTTTTTTTTCTTTCTCTTTCTTTTTCTCTTTCTTTCTCTTTCTTTTTTTCTTTCTCTCTTTCTTTTTCTCTTTCTTTTTCTCTTTCTTTTTTTCTTTCTCTTTCTTTTTCTCTTTCTTTCTCTTTCTTTTTTTTTTTTTTCTTTCTCTTTCTTTTTCTCTTTTTTTTTTTTTTTCTTATCTTTCTTTTTTTTTTCTCTTCTCTTTTCTCTTCTCCCTTTTCTCTCTCTGTCTCTCGTCTCTTTCTCTTCTCCTCTCTCTCTCTCTCTCTCTTTCCCTCTCTCTCCCTCTCTCTCCCTCTCTCTCCCTCTCCTCTCTCTCCCACACACACACACACACACACACACACACACACACACACACACACACACACACACACACACACATATATAAAATAAAATATATATATATATATATATATATATATAATCACTGTCTCTCACTCTCTCTCTCCTTCCTCCCCCCCTCCCTCGCTTCCCCCCTCCCCCCTCCCCCCCATGTGTATATTTATCTGCGGAGTTTATCTCCCTGTTGAGCGCTAAAGTGTCATACAGACTTAATAACGTATTCCTAATAGCAGGTCGGGCAAATACATTTATGTTTATGCTCTTGATGCAGTGTTATTGAAGAACTCTGAGTGTCTGCGCGGATGATGTGAATTTATTATAATTTTTTTGCATTCTTTCTGTCTTTCATTTTTCGTTGTTGTTGTTTTTACGTTTTTTTTCCTTTTCTTTATTTTTTATTATTATTTTTTTTTTTAGTTTTTTTTTTTTCTTTCTTTCTTTTTTTCTTTTTTTTCTTCTCTTTTTTTCATACGTCATTGCTGGATGTTGCGTGTGCAATGCTTGGAATTAAGAAATCGTGTAATGGGTTCGCGTGCACTTCACAGAGAGATGTGTTAAAAAAAAAGAAGGTTGGAGTTAGTAATTCTGTTGCTCGAGATTATTGGCGTATCTGTTATTGAGATTATTTACGCGCGTGTGTGTGTGGGAGAGAGAGAGAGAGAGAGAGAGAGAGAGAGAGAGAGAGAGAGAGAGAGGGAGTGAGGTGAGTGGAGTGTGAGTGTGGTGGAGTGTGAGTGTGAGTGTGAGTGTGAGTGT